>NC_047117.1:88075625-88287995 GCF_902500255.1 Thalassophryne amazonica | reverse complement strand
CCCGAACTCCCAGGTGGCCACTGCCTCCGCGTGTCGGACCTGGTACTGCTGGCGAGGAACAAAGAACAGTTAGATGGGGGCGCGTTTGCACCCAAGACTCCGAACAGCAGGGAAGTTACCTCCACCTCTCGTTGGAACAATAATCCACAAGCTATACACTAATCCAAAAGGATACACTCCGTCAGCTTTGATACGTTACCTCGTAGGTAGAAACGATATCTCGGCAATGAGGTGGAGGTGCCGTCCTGCTGATATACCCCACAGATGATTGCCGTCAGCTGTCTCAGGTGATGGGTGACAGCTGTCACCGTAGCTGCTCACGTGAGGCGGCGCGCCCTCTGGTGCCTGGAGCCCGCACTCCAGGCAGGGCGCCCTCTGGTGGTGGTGGGCCAGCAGTACCTCCTCTTCAGCGGCCCACACAACACCATATTTAACTTATTGTGTAGAAATCTGGGGATCAACATATACAACTTTTATTTATTTTGCAGAAAAGTGCTTTAAAAGTGATTAGTAACAGTGGTTTTAGAGATCCATCTAATCCATTGTTTATTAAGTATAGGGTACTTAAATTTCATGATTTAGTCAATTTGAAAATATTACAAACAATGTACCAAGTTAATAAAAATACTTTACCAACAAACATTCAAAATATGTTTGAAAAAAGAGTAAGTAGTTATAAATTGAAAGGAATAGAACTCTTTAAAAAAAACAAGATTTAGAACCAAAGTAAAGGAAAGGAGTATTGCAGTAAATGGTGTCAAATTATGGAACAATCTTAATAAAGAAATTAAAGAATTAAGGTCGCTTAAATTATTTAAAAAACATATTAAATTAGATGTATTAAGTAAGTATGAAACTATGAAATAAGTCAGTGGGCTGCAAGAAAGTAAAAAAAAAAAAAGTAAACTGTTAATAATGTTTGGAGTGTCTTAAGTTTAAAATGTAACCTGTCAGAGATGTAATCTTTTAATTAATGGTCATAATTATGAAATGGGTCAGTGGTATGTGACAAGTTAAAGAAATGCAATCTGTTAAATAATGTTGACTATGATGCTGGATATTGAAATATCGTATTGATAAAGGGGCAGAAATCATAAGACTTGTTCTTCTTTCTGCTCCTTTTCATTCTAGTATTGTGGTGCTTTGTTTTTGCTTTTCTGTTTTTCTTTTAAATGAATGAAATAAATATTAAAGAAAGAAAGAAAGAAAGAAAGAAAGAAAGAAAGAAAGAAAGAAAGAAAAGCTGGACTGTCTTTTTTTGGTAGTACATGCGCACACAAGCGCGAACCCGGTTGCGTTTGTGTGCGTGCACGGGGGAAGGACAACCACATGATGATTTGACTGAGCTAACTGACCGTAATTCTTGTAACACACACACACACAAATACACTCTGCTGTAAGCCATCAACATGCATGAACTGTTCAGATGAAACGCTGATGTGATTTTTGGCTGGACTGAGGAACTACGCAAAATCATTTTTTTTTTCTTTTTTTATCAAAGTCCAAAGTCAGTGCACAGCATCACTGGACTACACATCACAATTTGGACTTTATGTTGTGTGGGCCGCTGAAGAGGAGGTACTGCTGGCCCACCAGAGGGCGCCCTGCCTGGAGTGCGGGCTCCAGGCACCAGAGGGCGCTACCGCATCATGGGAGTAATCTGGGTGACAGCTGTCACCCATCACCAAACACAGCTGTTTCTACTCAGCACCGAGGTATATCAGGAGGACGGCGTCTCCACCTCAGTGCCGAGATATCGCCTAAGACCAAGGTAACATTCTCTGCAGCATATTCTGTGATTGATAAACTTGTTAAACCTTTCAGGACTGGTGACTACTGAGACCCTCCTTCTTTGGATAAGTACTCACCTTCCTGCTGAACTTTGCCAAGAGGTGGAGGCGGCTTCTCCCCTCTCTGTACTGGGTGCGTTCATCCACTCCTGTGTGTTCTTGCTCTCTCCTGCCAGCAGTACCGGATCCGACGAGCGGAGGCAGTGGCCACCTGGGAATTCGGGACTTGGCGGTTCCAGTATTTCCGGGGTTCGGTGGCAGTGGAGATCTGGGTGGTTCCGGTTCGACTGAGACGGACGTCTCCTATCTTCGAGCCTGCCCACACGACACCAGCGGATTCGACCCTAAACATTGTGTTTGTTATACTACTCGTGCTTGTTTCAGTAGTAAATCTTGTTTTTACTTCCTCCATTGTCCATTCATTGCGCCCCCTGTTGTGGGTCCGTGTTCCTACACTTTCACAACAGGATATCTCGGCCAGCGTCATGGATCCCGAGGGGCGTCAACCGGCTGTTGAACGGCCAATGGAAGACCAAGGCGCAGCGGAGGCTTCGGGAGGGGTAATCGGTGAGTTGCAGCGGATCCTCACCGCTTTCACCTCTCGGATCGATTTAATGACCGAGCAGCACGTTCTCCTAAACCGCAGGGTGGAGGCTCTCGCCGCACAAGTGGAGGCACGCCCTTCGGGCGCCGCTGCGGCTCTCCCTCCCGAGGACCCTGCGCGTGAAAGTGACGTTCCACTGGTCGTTCAACGGTCCCTTCCTCCGTTCCCAGAAGCTTACATAAGCCCTCCAGAACCGTACGGAGGCTGTGTGGAGACGTGCGCGGACTTTCTTATGCAGTGTTTGCTCGTCTTCGCTCAGCGTCCCGTGATGTACGCGACTGACGCTAGCAGAGTAGCTTATGTGATAAATCTGCTTCGTGGGGAGGCACGCGCTTGGGCTATAGCGCTCTGGGAGCAGAACTCACGGCTCCTTCATACTTACGATGGGTTTGTACGGGAGCTCAGAACGGTGTTCGATCATCCCAATAGAGGAGAGTCCGCTTCAACCGCACTACTGTCCATTCGACAGGGACGCCGGAGCGCAGCTGCCTATGCAGTCGCCTTCCGCATCGCGGCGGCGAGATCCGGCTGGAATAGCACTGCCCTCCGCGCTGCCTTTATAAACGGACTGTCACTGGTCCTAAAAGAGCACCTGGTGGCTAAGGACGAACCGCGGGATTTAGATGGGCTTATCGATCTAGTCATACGACTCGACAACCGGTTAGAAGAACGCCGTCGGGAACGAGGCGAAGGGCGTGGCCAGGCACGCGTCGTCCCTCTCCCTTCCGGGTCCGATCGAGCTCCGCCCTCCCCACGCTCCTCTGTTCCTGCGCTCCGTGCGCCTATGGCTCCCCCTGCTGACGAAGCTATGGACACGAGCAGGGCAACATTTAGGGCACCTGGAGCACAAAGGAGGCGGGCCCACGGAGCTTGTTATGTTTGTGGCTCGAGTGAGCATATGGCAAACGACTGCCCCGAGCGGTTAAACTCCAACGCCCGCCCCTAGAGACTGGGCCAGGGGTGGGCCAAAACATTCACGTGGGACACACCCACATTGCTACACGACTCCCAGTCACGATCCTGTTCGAGGACTCAACCCTGAAGGCCCCAGCACTGGTGGACACGGGCTCTGAGGGGAAACTGCTTGACAGTAGATGGGCCAGGGAGATAGGGCTCCCTCTGGTGGCTCTTACCTCGCCTGTGCAGGTTCGGGCACTAGATGGCTCCCTACTCCCACCAATCACGCACAAGACACCTCCAGTAACTCTGGTGGTGTCAGGTAACCACCGGGAGGTGATCGAGTTCTTTGTGACTCAGGCCACCTCCCGTGTGGTTTTAGGGTTTCCATGGATGCTTAAGCACAATCCCCGGATTGATTGGCCATCCGGGGTAGTGGTTCAGTGGAGCGAAACCAGCCATCGGGAGTGTCTCGGTTCCTCGGTTCCTCCCGGCTCCCAAGCTAAGGAGGAGGTCCGAGTCCCGCCCAATCTGAAGGCGGTGCCAGCAGAGTATCATGACCTCGCTGACGTGTTCAGCAAGGATCTGGCTCTCACGCTTCCTCCCCACCGTCCGTACGATTGTGCCATTGATTTGGTTCCAGGCAGTGAGTTCCCGTCCAGTAGGCTGTACAACCTCTCACGGCCGGAACGCGAATCAATGGAGACCTATATCCGGGACTCATTAGCTGCCTGATTGATCCGGAATTCCACCTCACCGATGGGCGCAGGTTTCTTTTTTGTGGGTAAAAAAGATGGCGGGCTTCGTCCATGCATTGATTACAGGGGGTTGAACGAGATCACGGTTCGCAACCGATACCCGTTGCCCTTGTTGGATTCAGTGTTCACTCCCTTGCATGGAGCCAAAATCTTCACCAAGCTGGATCTTAGAAATGCGTATCATTTGGTTCGGATTCGGAAGGGAGACGAATGGAAGACGGCATTTAACACCCCCTTAGGTCATTTTGAGTACCTGGTCATGCCGTTCGGTCTCACTAATGCTCCCGCGACTTTTCAAGCGTTGGTAAACGATGTCTTGCGGGACTTCCTGCACCGGTTCGTCTTCGTATATCTAGACGATATACTCATCTTTTCCCCGGATCCTGAGACTCATGTCCGGCATGTCCGTCAGGTTCTGCAGCGGTTGTTGGAGAACCGTCTGTTTGTGAAGGGCGAGAAGTGTGAGTTCCACCGCACTTCTTTGTCCTTCCTGGGGTTTATCATCTCCTCCAACTCCGTCGCCCCGGACCCGGCCAAGGTTGCGGCGGTGAGAGATTGGCCCCAACCAACAAGCCGTAGGAAGCTGCAACAGTTCCTCGGTTTTGCTAATTTCTATAGGAGGTTCATCAAGGGCTACAGTCAGGTAGTTAGCCCCCTGACAGCCCTGACCTCTCCAAAAGTTCCCTTCACCTGGTCGGACCGGTGCGAGGCCGCGTTCAAGGAGTTGAAACGGCGCTTCTCGTCTGCACCAGTTCTGGTGCAGCCCGATCCTAGCCGCCAGTTAGTGGTTGAAGTGGATGCCTCGGACTCAGGGATAGGAACGGTGCTCTCCCAGAGTGGGAAGACCGATAAGGTCCTTCACCCGTGTGCCTATTTTTCTCGCAGGTTGACCCCCGCTGAACGGAATTATGACGTCGGCAATCGGGAACTCCTTGCTGTGAAAGAGGCCCTCGAAGAGTGGAGACATCTGTTGGAGGGAACAGCCGTGCCATTCACGGTTTTCACTGACCATCGGAACCTGGAGTACATCAGAACCGCCAAGCGTCTGAACCCCAGGCAAGCCCGCTGGTCACTGTTCTTTGGCCGTTTTGACTTCCGGATTACCTACCGCCCCGGGACCAAGAATCAGAGATCGGATGCATTGTCCCGGGTGCACGAAGATGAGGTCAAAACGGAACCGTCGGATCCCCCGGATCCCATCATCCCGGAGTCCGCTATCGTGGCCGCCCTCACCTGGGACGTGGAGAAGACCGTCCGGGAGGCCCTGACCCGTGTCCCGGACCCCGGAAACG
The DNA here is from genome assembly GCF_902500255.1 of Thalassophryne amazonica. Classification (NCBI taxonomy): domain Eukaryota; kingdom Metazoa; phylum Chordata; class Actinopteri; order Batrachoidiformes; family Batrachoididae; genus Thalassophryne; species Thalassophryne amazonica. The sequence goes on along the minus strand of NC_047117.1, from coordinate 88,282,654 downwards.
GACCAAAGAACAGACTGTACGTCCCACCAGAAGCTAGGGCCGCAGTCCTGGACTTCTGTCACGGTTCTAAGCTCTCCTGTCACCCAGGGGTGCGAAGGACCGTGGCAGTCGTCCGGCAACGCTTCTGGTGGGCATCCCTGGAGACCGACGTCCGGGACTACGTCCAGGCCTGTACCACCTGCGCCAGGGGCAAGGCCGATCATAGAAAGACCTCAGGGCAACTACAGCCATTGCCTGTGCCTCATCGCCCCTGGTCCCACATCGGCCTGGATTTCGTCACGGGTCTCCCGCCGTCCCAGGGACACACTGTTATCTTCACGATAGTGGACCGTTTCTCCAAGGCGGCCCACTTCGTGGCCCTCCCGAAGCTCCCTACGGCCCAGGAGACAGCGGACCTCCTGGTCCACCACGTCGTCCGTCTGCATGGCATACCATCAGACATCGTCTCCGATCGCGGTCCCCAGTTCACCTCACATGTCTGGAGGAGCTTCTGCCGGGAACTGGGGGCCACGGTCAGCCTCTCGTCTGGGTACCATCCCCAGACCAACGGGCAGGCAGAGCGGGCGAATCAAGAACTGGAGCAGACACTTCGCTGTGTGACAGCCACGCACCCGACGGCCTGGAGTACCCACCTGGCCTGGATCGAGTACGCCCACAACAGTCAAGTGTCATCAGCCACCGGCCTCTCCCCGTTTGAGGTGTGCTTGGGGTATCAGCCCCCCTTGTTTCCGGTGGTTGAGGGAGAGGTCGGTGTGCCCTCGGTCCAGGCCCACCTACGGAAGTGCCGTCGGGTGTGGCGGGCCGCTCGCTCTGCCTTGTTGCAGGCCCGGACGAGGGCGAAGAAACATGCAGACCGGCGACGAGCCCCGGCCCCCAAGTATCGTCCTGGGCAGGAGGTCTGGTTATCTACCAAGGACATTCCCCTACAGGTTGACTCACCTAAACTGCAAGAACGATACATCGGACCGTATAAAATCCTCAAGGTCATCAACCCCGCCGCAGTGAGGCTCCAGCTTCCGGCCTCACTGCGGATCCATCCAGTTTTCCATGTTTCCTGGATCAAGCCTCTTCACACCTCACCCCTCTGCACCCCGGGTCCGGCACCGCCTCCTGCCCGGATCATCGACGGAGCACCGGCTTGGACTGTCCGCCGGCTCCTTGACGTCCGTCGGATGGGCCGGGGTTTTCAGTATCTGGTGGACTGGGAGGGGTACGGCCCCGAGGAGCGCTCCTGGGTGAAGAAGGGCTTCATCCTGGACCCGGCCCTCCTGGCCGACTTCTACCGACGCCATCCGGACAAGCCCGGTCGTGCGCCAGGAGGCGCCCGTTGAGGGGGGGGTCCTGTTGTGTGGGCCGCTGAAGAGGAGGTACTGCTGGCCCACCACCACCAGAGGGCGCCCTGCCTGGAGTGCGGGCTCCAGGCACCAGAGGGCGCTACCGCATCATGGGAGTAATCTGGGTGACAGCTGTCACCCATCACCAAACACAGCTGTTTCTACTCAGCACCTAGGTATATCAGGAGGACGGCGTCTCCACCTCAGTGCCGAGATATCGCCTAAGACCAAGGTAACATTCTCTGCAGCATATTCTGTGATTGATAAACTTGTTAAACCTTTCAGGACTGGTGACTACTGAGACCCTCCTTCTTTGGATAAGTACTCACCTTCCTGCTGAACTTTGCCAAGAGGTGGAGGCGGCTTCTCCCCTCTCTGTACTGGGTGCGTTCATCCACTCCTGTGTGTTCTTGCTCTCTCCTGCCAGCAGTACCGGATCCGACGAGCGGAGGCAGTGGCCACCTGGGAATTCGGGACTTGGCGGTTCCAGTATTTCCGGGGTTCGGTGGCAGTGGAGATCTGGGTGGTTCCGGTTCGACTGAGACGGACGTCTCCTATCTTCGAGCCTGCCCACACGACACCAGCGGATTCGACCCTAAACATTGTGTTTGTTATACTACTCGTGCTTGTTTCAGTAGTAAATCTTGTTTTTTACTTCCTCCATTGTCCATTCATTGCGCCCCCTGTTGTGGGTCCGTGTTCCTACACTTTCACAACACTTTAGCAGCAGTGGAATGCCAAAATGTAAGTCCCTGTTCTGTTGTTTATAAATTAATAAAATGTCAAATGACAAGGATCTATTTTACCCATTATATAAAACAAATAATGAATGTTTTTACATTCTTTCTGAATCCTACAAACAAGAATGCCAACTCTACAAAGAAACACTTTTTTAATTGTCTTCTCTGCTTTTTGTCTGGTGAATTCCTGCATTCAGCTACAAGACTGTGAGACTCAAAGCGCTGAGAAAATGATCATTTATTTTTCATTGTACACAATTTACAGTGTGAGAATGAATTTAACCAATCCTAATTCCAACCACTATGAGCAGTGTGCAGCCACCATCTGGTGCCACGGAACTGAGATTATTCATGACTACATTAATGTACAGACCCCTTAATCAATTTAGCTTCTTTTGCTGCCACTTCCACATCTTCAAACTCATAACAGTCAAAAGGATGGTACTAGGCTGTTGCGAAACTGGTCAAGGGAATGCAAACTTTGATTTGGAGATAAACACAAAAAATCAACATGTCCATTAGTGGCACGCAGTGGCAGGGATACAATTACTTTACATTTGGTTCATAATTACATCCTCCAAGGACTGCACTGATTTTGACAAAGTTTTCACCACAGATAGATATTAGGCAATGAAGACTCCTCTGATTTTTGGAGGTGAGACAGATCCGGACTCTGGATCAAGTTTCACTTTATGTAGGCTTTGAAGGATTATGTCAAAACAACTCAACCGTATTTACACCACAGATAGATCTTAGGTCATGGAAGACTCCATTGAATTTTGGAGGTGATGCAGATAGGGATTGGCGGATGTCAGAAATCTCAGATAGCTCTTGTTTGTAAATGCTGTGATACCAGGTCAGAATGGAAAAGTTATCCTGTGCACATGTTTATCATCATTAGTTTTATGATTTTACATGAGTTACAGTGCATCCGTAAAGCATCCACAGCACTTTACTTTTTTCACAATTTGTTATGTTACAGCCTTATTTCAAAATTGAGTAAATTCCCCCAAAATGCTTCTCACAACACCCCATAAAGACGGCATGAAAAAAGTTTTTTTTTTTTTTTTTTTTTTTTTTTGCAAATTTCTTAAACAAACACACAAAATAAACCCTAAGAAATCACGTGTCCATAAGTATTCCCAGCCTTTGCTCAAGACTTTGTTGTTGCACCTTTGGCAGCAATTACAGCAATTACAAATCTTGAATATGATGCCACAAGCTTGGTGCACCTATCTTTGGACAGTTTTGCCCATTCCTTTTTTTCTCAAGCTCCATCAGGTTGGATGGGGAGCATCGGTGAACAGCTATTTTCAGACTTCTCCGGAGATGTTCAATCAGATTCAGGTCTGGACTCTGGCTGGGCCACTCAAGGACATTCACAGTTGTCCTGAAACCACTGCTTTGATATCTTGGCTGTATACTTTGGGTCATTGTCCTGCTGACAGATGAACCGTCACCCCAGTCTGAGGTCAAGAGCACTCTGGAACAGGTGTTCATGCAGGATGTATCTGAACATTGCTGCATTCATCTTTGCCTCAGTCCTGACTTCCTTCCATGTTTTATGTTCCAGTTGTATTCCAAATTGGAGTATTTTTTTTTAACTTCAAAATTTACTCACAACACCCCATAATGGAAACATGAAAAAGTTTTTTTTGAAATTTATGGTAATTTATTAAAAATAAAAAATACCCCCCCCCCCCCCCCCCAAAAAAAAAAAAAAAATCACCTGTACAGAAGTATTCACACCCTTTGCTCAATAATTGCTGATGCACCTTTGGTAGCAATTACAGTCATCTTGAATATGATACAACATGCTTGGTGCACCTATCATTGGGCAGTGTTGTCCATTCCACTTTGCAGCACCTCTCAAGCTCCATCAGGTTGGATGGGTAGCATTGGTGTACATCCATTTTTAGATCTCTCCAGAGATGTTCAGTCATGCTCAGATCTGGGCTCTGGCTGGGAAACTCAAGGACATCCACAGAGTTGTCCTGACGTCACACTTTTAATATCTTGGCTGTGTGCTTAGGGTCATTGTCTTGCTGAAAGATGAATCATCGACCCAGTCTGAGGTCAAGAGTGCTCTAGAGCAGGTTTTCATCCAGGATGTCTTTGTACATTGCTGCATTCATTTTGCCTCAATCCTGACTAGTCTCCCAGTTCCAGCCACTGAAAAACATCCCCACAGCATGATGCTGCCACCACCATTCACTGTAGGGATGGTGCCTGGTTTCCTCCAAACATGATGCCTGGAATTTACTCCAAGGAGTTCACTTTTTGTTTAATTAGACCAGAGAATATTGTTTCTTGTAGTCTGAGAGTTCTTTAAGAAAGAACTGTATTGATTGAATCATCTTGAATCTTTCCAAAATTCAAACATATTATTTTTTATCACAGAAATGTATCACATAAATAAATAAGAATTTTCTGCACACTTAACTCCAAGCAATTCTTTAATCTGGTCTTTTTTAAAACTAAGCTTTTGGCATTGCCTGAATTGAAATGTATCATTGCTCATGTTTTTAGACATGTGTGGTTTCATCTCATTTAAAACTTTAAAAATTTAAATTTTGGTTTGGCCCTTCCCGTCTATTTTATACAATCCTCTTGGGATTCTGTTCCAGCCAGCTATGTGTGTCACTAGTCACCTTTATGTTTGGCAGTGAACAAAGTTGTACTCATCCATCTCTGTCCTCTAGTAACACAGAGCCATAAATAATCTGTTTGTGCTGGCTAATCTTACCATTTATGTCCATTTACTGCATTTTAAAAGACTGATAAATAAACAGAGGAGCTTCACTTCAGCTCAGATTCCAGGGTGGTTTTGAAGTCTTAGCCAGTGAAAATCCTGCTGTAAAAAATTATGCTAATCTGTCTGAGAACAGAGGCTTGAGGGTAAAAAATACATTTTTTAAGATGAGATGAAATAAAAGACAGCATAAGAGATTCAAAGTGTAGTGAAATTGAAATAATGGCATCTCAGAGGAATGATACGCACAAAAGAATGAACTTAAGAGCCGAGGAGACAGTCCCATCTCCTGGTTATGGATTTGGGATAGAGGATGAGCTTCTATAAAGTCACTAACTTCTATTAGAAATGCTTTGAAGCAGTTTTCTGTCAAAGCAGAAATATTCACAGTACCACTCGGCTCTAAGCTTCAATTGATTTTGCTGCTTAGAGAGATCTTAGACAGATCTCGAAAGTGTGTTGGCTTCCGTGTCACAGTATAGACTGCTGCAGTGTCAAAAGACTGTGCGGCATCTGCTCTTTTCTCAAAATGATGTATTGAATGGAGGCCCGACACAATTGTGAAGAGAATGCAATAGATTTGCCAAACAGCAAAAGGTGCTTCAAATATGGATCACCTATATATATATTTTTTTTTTTCATTTGGTTTTCATAAATGGTATTTTTCCATTGTTTGAAAGAATATCCTGTTTATTTTTTCCCTCTTCACAGCTCAGCTGGGTCTGACTGTTATTGTTAATATTTGCAACACTAAAGCACACAATGCTTTTCTTGCCTTTTACAGTAAAGACAATCATTGTTATTGTGCCCACTAGCAACCTCAATTAAATTTTGAGCCTATTTTGTCATGGCATTACAGAGCCCCTTGACTTCCTCCAGGGGTTTAATCCCATAAACCACAATGACCCATTGACATCATAACTTTAAGCTGCCGAGTAAGGCGAGGTTAGACTACCCTCGACAGGAGGCAAAAACTGATGTCTTTGAGTCTTTGAATTTATGTATCTCTGAGTCCTGTAAAGCTATCCTGATTTGAAGCTTGAATATTTGAACTTTTTTGGTTAGATTGATAAAGTGGAAATATGCATGAAATATTACCTGTCTGAGGGGGAAAGATGGTCAGTCTCAAGCATGTCTCATTACTAAGGAACCATTGTTGGTCAGATATAATACATACATATATATACACGTATCTCTCTCTCTCTCTCTCTCTCTCTCTCTCTCTCTCTCTCTCTCTCTCTCTCTCTCTCTCTCTCTATATATATATATATATATATATACACATATATATATATATATATATATATATATATACACATCTATATATATATATATATATTATGATTGTAGGGCATATTGTAAAGAGAAGGCTAAATTACTGCATGCATCATGTTATGTACAGACCAGTTTCACTTTTTTCGTGCCCCCGTGATGAAATGAGTCAAATTTTTATGACAGTTTTATGACAGTTTTTTTTAACTCACTATTACTAACCCTCCTCCTACCCCCAACCCTAATCTTAACCATAACCTAATCTTACTCCTTCCCTCCACCCTAACCATAACCACCCGACCCCCCCCCCCCCGCATCACTTTTAATTTCATGCAGCCATCATTGAATGAATTAGAATGAACTTGTGCTGTCATGACAAAAATGAGGCGCTTTTTGTCACAATATCACAAACCAATAGATTAATGTATATTTTGTGCTGCTGAATCACGACTTGCTGTGAGACTGGGTTGTTATATACGTAAATCTAAGAACAACAGCTGGTCATGTTGTCATGGTGTGAAGCTTCTCATGTCATACTTAGCAAGAATCAGCATGAATGAAGCTGAATCGAGCTTATTGGAAAAAAGCATGGTGCAGTCTGTAGGGAGAGACATTCAGACAGCCGTGTATGAATGCTGTACTACCAGTTACAATGTGGGGGGATCCTGCCTCGACTGATTCATGCACACCCACAACTATGCACACGATCACAGTCCAAACATACTTGGACAACAGTACGAATACCTACAATGTTACAATGCGCTAAGAATATAAGGGCCCCTTCACACTTAACATAAAGTTGTGCGAATAAGGCCGAATGGGCAACACTTGAAAAATTTCAGCTGCAGTTGGGAGAGACAGATGGTCAGACAATCATGCACGGATGCCGTATGACCACTGAGAATGTGGGTGGATCCCAAGGCGACAGTTTCGTGCACAATCATGTGCACACACATGAAATGTGTGACCACGGTACAAGGTGTGGTATCACCTCGCACCCTCACAGCAGCAGAACCAATTAAAGTTTATATAAATGAAAATAATTCAAAGAAAATGCGTAAGGACAAAATAATGAGAGACTACACAACCTTATAAGAAGAATGAATGTACCAATGAAATGTAAGACAATCATGTTCCTGGTAATGATGTTAAATTGATGCTTTATGACCTGACATGACCTGGGATGGTGTCTGTGTTGGAATTGAGGAAATCTGCAGTTTTGGGGTGTCTTGCACAGATGCAACATGTCACAATCATACATGTCACGACACCTCATTTCATGTTCATGAGCTAGAGCTTTCCCACACACATCCACAGAATTGTCCATGAATTATTAAAATGAGTCTCATTAAGTTAGATGAATGCATAATTGTATATTTCTGTGATAACTGCCATCATCCTGACCACCACCACAATTAAGCAAACCTTTTTCCCTTACCTTTGAAGATGTCTGTTTGCTATTATCAACGTTACCTTTGTTAAATAGTGCTTTTGTGCATAACTCCGTTAATTCTGGTGAGAAGAAAAATGAGACATGAAAAATTGTATGCCTTCTTAATGCTACAGCCAGCTCTCATGCATGCGTGAGCGATAAACAGACAAGATCATTAAAAATGTGCTCAATTAGTCTTTTCCCCAGAGTTATAGAGCTGGGCGTATGCATGGTTCTCCATGATAAAAGACTCAAGAATCATATAATTGTCCATACATGCACAAGCCCATTTTCATTGCAGGATTTGGATGGATGTGGACACTCCCTCAAGTAAGGATTTGCACATATGCCATGTGTGTACACCACAGGTTGTTAGAGATGAACAATGATTACAGCAGAGAAGGAGAAGCACAGCTTCAGAGATTGTGAAATTGAGATTTATCAGAAATGTGGACAAATAGATACAAGTTTTAATTGGTTCTTGGATAATGAATAATAGAAACACTCCTGCATTGGAAAATGTAACAAGGTTATCATTTCAAATACAAAGCAGAACTACAACTATTTTTTTTAATTAACTTTTGTTACATAAGCTGTAGAAAGATGCAAAACTGTGGACTTTAATTAAAAAGAAAACTTAAAAAAAAATTATATACATTTAAAAAACCTGCAAAAAATGTTACAGAAAGAAAGTGTAAAGTAATGCACACACACACACACACACACACACACACACACACACACACACACACACACACACAATTTAGCAAGTAATTAGTTTTTTTTTTAATAATCATGAGCTATTAAATAATGACAACATAATATTTAGTTGTCTACAGTTATCTACAGTGCAGTTTGTGGATGGGAATCTGTATGCATAAAAAGGTATGTGAGCATGAAGAAAGACAATTTTGATGATTTTGCTTTGTTTTATGTTATTAAATTATTGCACTTTGTTTGTCCAGTTTATCATATCAAGCTTGAGAATTTTAGCACGACTCATTTACATTGAGTGAATGGGTTTGCACACCACCATGCTTCACTGCTCACTCACTGCTCTATTTATGTAACCAACAATAGCAAATATGTACTGTTCATACACACAGGTATATAAATAAATTTATTGATACAATACATTAAAAAAAAACAAAAGGGCTTCATTTATCTCAAGTGCACATTATCCTCTTAATCTTCAAAATCATCTGTAAGCCAAATACTCTGCACTGAAGTTGTTACTGAGCATCAGATTGATTGTCATCCCACTCAACAAATATTCTGTCTGCAGGTTTATCCTGAAGATTTTTGAGATATTTTGATGTAAATTTCAATATTATGTGTTCGGTTAGTAACATGTTGACATTTAAGTCAAAATATCTCATAATTCATCACAATAAACTTACAGGTATTATGTACGTATCAACATACTGTACGTACATAAGACGTATGGTTTTAGTAAGGTCAGGACAGTTATGTGCACAAGGACCAGCAAACCAGGGATTAGGTCCAGGAACAAAACACCAATGTGTTTCTGTAAAGCTCACAACACGGGATTAGAAGGTTCCCACCAACAGGATTACAACAATACCTACTGTTTTTCTATGCTTCATCACAAACCCATTTTTTCCCCACCAGCCACATGTCACATAAAAAAAACAAAACAAAAAAAAAAAAACAAAGAATGCTTTTCTTTGCGGTCTCTCTGTTGAGCAGATTTTTGTAGTCTTCTTATCCCGCTGTGACCATTTGATGGCCAACATGTTTTTTGGTCTGTCCCATCTTCCTTCAGGATTTGTTAAAGCCCCCATCACACTTAGCACGAATGTTCATCAATGAGGCCAAATGGGAAAACAAGCCAAACTTAGAGACCCAGTCTGGAAGTGAAGCAAAGTATAACTTTTGGCCAGAATTGTTCACTTCATGATACAAGCATCAGATCTGGCATGAATTTTCTTCATAAAACAGTGTTTGAGAAAAAAGTACTGACCTCCTGAAAATCCAATATGGTGACCAGGTCTTCTTCTTTCGTGTATCATCATCATATGTCCAGCATTGTGTTGTGTAACCGCTCCCTCATCTCTGGTCCCACTCGGAAAAGGCCCTCCTCTGAAGGTGGTCTGTGCAGGAGACAGGCGGTGATAATGTGGTTGGCAGTCTGCTCAGGCTCTCCACACTCACACACTGTGCTGTCTATTAGGCCCCACATCTTCATAGACACTTTGAAGCAGCTGACCCCTGTGCGTAGGTGGTTCAGGAGGGCCCATTGCTGGTGAGGTAGTTCTTCTCCTTCGATGCCATCTCCAGGATCTGGGACATAATAGTGTAGACGTGTATCTCGTGCCGTCTCCCACTCCTGCTTCCATGCCGCCGCCAGCCAGGCTTTGGTTGTCAGATCCTCCGAGATGGAAGTAAGCATCTCTTGCACGGCCTGGTTGTATGAGTGGTGGGACTTGAGTCTGCTTGGAGGTGTTGCCATGGAGGAGGTGCCAATCATGTTCCTGGGCTTTCCTTGCCAGGGCAATGGTGGCAGTCTCTCGCCATAGGATGGCTGGTGCTATTCCTGCTAGGACTGGCAGGTAGAACATGGGGGTTGGTTTCAGGCAGCCAGGTAAGATCCGGAGGGCATTGTTAAAGGCCGTATCGATCTTCTTAACATGTGGGCTTCTGCTCTTGGTTGGGGCACAGTACTCGGCTACAGAGAATACAAGAACTTGTGTGGAGATACATAGTACCTTGGTAGAGGCACCCAGGTTGTGCCAGCAAGGCAACGGATGAGTGAGACCCTTGCTGTTACTTTAGCACTCACTTCCTGCAGTGTCCTGTCCAAGCGTATGTCCAGGTACTTTGGGGCCTGCTGGAACTCGAGGGGTTTGTTGTCTACAGAGATCTCCAGTTTCCTTGATGCGTCTCTGTTGCAGAAGTGGAATGCGGCTGACACGGTCTTCCTGATACTGAGCTGCAGGCACCACCTGCAAAGATAGGTGGCCAGGACATCCATATCCTGGTTGAGGCCCTCTTCAGACGCCTTCCATGTTGGTTGATGTAGCATGATGGATAAATCGTCTGCGTACCCATACCTCCTGGATGTCGTCACCAGTAGGTCGAAGATGTAAATGTTGAAAATCATCGGTGAGAGGACAGACCCTTGTGGGACCCCATTTCTCAGCCTTCTGAGCCTGCTGCGCTGACCATCGCTGGTCTGGATAATGAAGCTGGTGACCAGGTAGGGATCAATGAAGAGTTACACAGGGGTCAAAATTTTAAAATGCTCCAATCATATTGCAAAGTATAACACATTATTTGTCTGATCCTAAATATTCCAAAAAGGTATAGTTTGGACTATCTATGACTGAATGTTATGGAGTTATGGGGTAAACACAGCAAGAATGGTGACAAAGGTCAGTTTCAATTTTTGTAAAATGTGATGCAAATTATTGGTTGAGTTAATAGTGTTTTAAAAAGGAATAATTTGCACCATGTGTCATGCTTAGTTGTCACGTTACAAGGTAACACATCTCAACATTGTTTGACATTTACTTTTCAAGCCAAGCATTCAACACTGTCAAAACTATTTCATTTATTAATCCTATTACTTGCAGATCTTAGATGCTTAGACTTGCAGTGACATGTCATTTTCAGTGTGATTGTGCAATGTTCATGTCTGGTGCACATAATGATTGCGTACCACAGACTTTGCACATTACTATTTTTCCTTCCTTGTGCACCCAAAATGAGATGCACTGGGGTGAAGTCTGGCTCATCCAGAGCACAATCTGGACGTGCTGGCAGGATTTGGTGTGCTTGGACCATTTTGAGGTTCCCTCAAATGAGATCAGATGCAATGAATGCTGTTGAGTTGCCATTTTGAATGCTTATACCCTCATCACACAGAGCTGGAATCACGGAGAGTGGCATCTGACTTATGAATTGGTGCACATCTGAAAGGTGTCAGATTTCAGTTCAAAAACATTCTGACAGCCATCTACAGAAGTTCACACAGTTGGGCAAAATCAGCCAGTGACCCAGAGTGTGATGCACATGTCCAAAACTCTGTGGGCACCGTCGAGATGGGACGCCTATCCACGGTGGTCCATGTGTTATCTGAGTACCATCTAATTGCAATTTACATTTACATATTATGATGGTGGCAAAACAGGATCCTAAACGATTTGAGCTCATACGAGGGAACCTCAAGATAGAGCTGGCACGGTATGCCTGCCAGTATGACCTGCACGTGCCACGTATAATGATGTCCACCCCCCCGGAGTGCAAAGGAACTATTGATATGTATGTGGCACGTTTCATCACAATACTAATTTTGAATCATTATCATGTACAGTGAATGTGAACAGCGGCTATCAAACTGAAAGCTCCATGGGCTAATGTACGCATGCTGCCACCAATCTGAACAGGCTCTTATATCCACAATAGACCTTACAGAACAGATATTGGTCCATTCCTTCCCATGGGCAATGTAAATAATGTGAACTATTGTCTCCATCATAACACAGGCAGCTGTGCCTCTCTGTGATGCGCAGTAAGACGTGATTGCATGCGTCAGGCTTGAATCTCACGCTATAATAAATGTTCACCTTCTAACTATGGAGGAGATATAACATGGAGCTTGTGGCAGGCCATTACACCATTAATAAACATGCTTCTTACCTCCAACAGTGGTCCAGGAGTGTTTTTCAGTGCCAACATGGACAGGAAGCCAGGGAAGCGACCTGCGGTTAGAATCCTCTCACCCAAAAGAAAAAAAAAAAAAAAAATTCCATGTGATAATCCAACCATTGCGGTGTCCAGAGATGCATTGTGCTCCTGACGTGTGCAAACAAGAAAAAAGAAAGTTCCCTGGAAATGCATTCCGTCTGAGGGACTGCATGGCCCAACTGCAAGCAAACTTTGGAGCAAAGCTGTCCAGTGGCTTGCATGTCCACGTGCACCCCACATGCATGCTTAGTGGCCCATGCAGCATTATGCATGCACACACACACACACACACACACACACGCACACAGCTGAGTGATAATTACTGCCCCACACGTGTGCGCGGAGAGTATGTGCACATGAGGAAAACAGCGCTCCGGTCTGCCATCCAGACATTTGGAGATCAGGCAGTCTGCAACACCTTTTATGACCATCTGACAGCAGTCTGTGTCATCTACATATGCTCTGGATGTGATCTGACAGGTGTGGACGAAGAAGTCTGTCTGGGCTCTGACACCGCTGACCATGCCTCTTTTCCTCCTGACTGCATTGGATTATGGCAATATTTGCTGTATGGGGCGCACTTCCGGCACATTTTTGTTATGTGTGATGGGGGCTTTAGAATGCAGTCAGACTGCACTTTGACGGCCTTTTGAGCTTTTTTCTACCTTAAACGCCCCTTCAGAGTTTGGTAAATGCGATTTACATTCAGGCTGGCCGCACGAGTGGGCCCGACTGTTTGGAATGCACTCTGATAGCTGTCGGAGGTTTTCTAATTCAACTCGATCTTGCCCAAATGGAGGTTGAATTTTCATTCAGTCGGCATTCGAGCTCTTTTGGCTTACGAGGTCTCTTAGATAATAAACCGACCCTTTTATTTATTTTTTTTTAACTATATGGATTTGAATGACATGTGATTACACCAATCATGCTTGAAACCTCGTGCGCATGCGTGAGTTTTTTCACGCATATCGGTGATGTCATTTCCCTGTGGGCAGGCCTTGAGTGAGATGTGGTCCCGCCCTCTCGGCTGAATTCCTTTGTTTCACACGCTGCTCGAGATGGCGCGCGTTGCTTTATCAAAATTTTTTCTGGACCTGTGAGGAATATCCGAGTGGACACTATTTGAGAAATTAAGCTGGTTTTCGGTGAAAAGTTTAACGGCTGATGAAAGATTATGGGGTGTTTCTGTCGGTGTAAGGACTTCCCACGGAGCGGGACATCCTGCAGCGCATCCAGGCGCCGTCGTCGGCCTGTTTTGAGCTGAAAACATCCTAATTTAAGGCTTAATTCACCCAGGATGTCGTGAGAGAACAGAGAAGATTCTGAAGAGGCTGGCATGAGGACTTTATGCGGACATTCCACTGTTTAAGGACATTTTTTAATGAAAGACGTGCACGCAAATTCCCCGAGTCGTTTCCGTGATGACTCGGCAAATCTGTGTGTGCCGCGACAGGAAAAACACCTCCGTGTTGAAAACCATCTGTAAAATTCAGGCGGCTTTTGATGGCTTTCAACAAGTGAGTAACTGAGAAATTGTTTAACAGCTGGGCATGTTCCAACTTGCCCATTAAGGTTTCCAACGGAGGTGTTTTTCCTGTCGCGACCCCCCGCGGTCGGGTCCGGCCCGACATGCGACTCTGCCCGCACGTTCTTTCATTACAAAATGTCCGTTAACAATGGAATGTCCGAATAAACTCCTCATGCCGACTTCTTCTGAAAGTTCTCTGTTCTCTGACGACTTACTGGGTCAACAGAGCCTGAAATGTGGAAGTTTTCAACTTGAAACGGCGAGACGCTGCCGCCTCGAAGCGCAGATCACCGCCTGGCGCCATGGGCCATCCTTAAAGCGACACTACCAGACCAAAATCTCTCATCAGCTGTTAAAATTTTTACCGAAAACCAGCTGAATTTATCAAATGGTGTCCACTCAGTTGTGCCTTACAGTTTTGAAAAAATTTTGATCAAACAAAGCAGCAGTCTCTGAGCCATTCCTAAACAATGAAAAAATCGACGAGAGGGTGGGCCACTCCTCACTCAAAGACTGCCCACAGGCGAATGACGTAACCGACAGGCATGAAAAAACTCTTGCATGCCCATGAGCGTTCAAGCATGTCTGATGTAATCACACATGATTCAAATCCATATGGTTTTTGAAAAAAATAATAAGGTTGGATACTTTTCTAATAGACCTCGTATAGTGTGACAGGGGTATTAACCCTGATCAACCTAAATCACACTAAATGGCAAGGAACAAAAACACTTATGAATGAATTAATACGTTTATGAGAGTAAAAAGCAGCTCAGAGGGAACCAAGGAGGTTGGAGGAGGTTAAGGCAAAGGAACTATAAAGTGTTAGAAAAGCTATAGTAACATAATGGAAAGAAAAAAAAACTATACCAATGTATGTAAAAAATTTCATATCCTCCTTAAGGAAATTTTTGTTGCGGTGATTAAGAAACATTTGTCCAAGTTCAAGATTCAAGATTATTTTATTTGTCCCCAATGGGAAATTTGTCTTGGACACACAGGCAGCCACATAAAATACACTAATCAAGTACGGACATGACAAGACAGACCCAGACAATACAATCACAATGACACATTAGCAACCTGCTCTTTGGTTTGAGTTCAGGAGGTTCACTGATATAGGGAGGAATAAGTTTTTACGAGGTCTGTGAGAAAAGTAACGTACATTTTTATTTTTTTCAAAAACTATATGGATTTGAATCACGTGCGATTACATCAGCCAACCTTGAACCCTCATGCACATGCGTGAGTTTTTTCACGCCTGTCGGTTACGTCATTCGCCTGTGGGCAGGCTTTGAGTGAGGAGTGGTCCACCCCTCCCGTCGGAATTCCTTTGTCTAACAACTACCTGAGAGACTGGCGCTTTGCTTTATCAAATTTTTTTCAGAACCTGTGAGGCACATCGAAGTGGACACCATTCGAGAAATTCAGCTGGTTTTCGGTGAAAAGTTTAACAGCTGATGAGAGATTATGGAGTCTTACTGTCGCTTTAAGGACTTCCCACGGAGCGGGACGTCGCACAGCGCTCCGAGGCACCGTCGTCAGCCTGTTTCGAGCTGAAAGCTTCCAAATTTAAGCCTCTGTTGACCCAGGACGTCGTGAGAGAACAGAGAACTTTCAGAAGAGGTTGGGATCAGCACTTTATCCGGACATTCCACTGTTTAAAGGAGATTTTGTAATGAAAGATGTGCGGATGGATTGGCGTGTCGGCAGGCAGTCGGCGCGGCGCGCCGCCACAGGAAAAACACCTCTGTGTTGATAACCATTTGTAAAAACCAGGTGGCTTTTGATGGCTTTCAGTAGAGTGAGTATCTGAGAAATTGTTTAACAGCTGGACATGTTCCACCTTGTCCTTAAGTCTACCAATGGAGGTGTTTTTCCTGTGGCGCCGCACGTCTTTCATTACAAAATCTCCTTTAAACAGTGGAATGATCCCAACCTCTTCTGAAAGTTCTCTGTTCTCTCACGATGTCCCGGGTCAACAGAGGCTTAAATCTGGAGATTTTCAGCTCGAAACAGGCTGACGACGGCATCTCGGAGCGCTGCGTGACGTCCCGCTCCGTGGGAAGTCCTTAAAGCGACAGTAACACTCCATAATCTCTCATCAGCCGTTAAAATTTTCACCGAAAACCAGCTGAATTTCTCGAATGGTGTCCACTTCGATCTGTCTCACAGGTTCTGAAAAAATTTTGATAAAGCAAAACGCCAGTCTCTCAGGAAGTTGTTAGACAAAGGAATTCCGATGGGAGGGGTGGACCACTCCTCACTCAAAGCCTGCCCACAGGCAAATGACGTAACCGACAGGCGTGAAAAAACTCTTGCATGCCCACGAGGGTTCAAGCTTGTCTGATGTAATCGCACGTGATTCAAATCCATATAGTTTTTGAAAAACCAAAAAAGGTACTTTACTTTTCTCACAGACCTCGTATATGTTGTGGGCTGGGGTGTTTGGCTGGCTTGGTTTTTGTTTTCTGTTTCTCCCACCAGGTGGTATGCATTCAGGACTGAGTGGCTGAGCATTAGGACCTCATCTTTTGAACCGTGCTCTGCTTATTTTATGCTGGGTCCTTTCAAACGCTGGGTCGGTGCTCCGACCGCGTCCAAAACATAACAGTATACCTGTTTAGGTATCTGTTTTTGTTTTTAGATGGAACTCCATAGCGGCCTCTGGATGGAAGCAGCTCATATTGAGGGTAAAAAACATGGGAGGGGTCAGAGGTTATTTTCCTCACCTTTTTAATAACAGCCTCCTCAAATACCTGCTGTAATGATGGATACTCTCTTGCTCCCATCACTTTATGTGCCGTGCACACCAGCCGCATCAGTTCTGATTTAGATTTGACTGACAGATTACCGAACCATGCAGACATTCCATACCTAATAACACTTTCAACAACAGCCTGATAAAAATAAGAAGAATTTTCTGTTCAACACCAAGCAGTCTCAGTCTGCGCAGGAAGTACAATCTTTGTTGAACTTGGCTGCAGACTGAGGTCACACGGACGTCCAACAGGAGGCTGGATTCAATGTAAACACCTAGGTATTTGTAAGAAGGGACGTGCACGACCTCAGTGCTGTCAATACAGAGGGGGGTGTGGTCTCCCACATGTCCTGGGTCAAAAACAAAACGTTTTCCCCCATTAACATAAAATGGGGGAAAATGTTTTTGTCTTTGCCATTTTGCAGTAAGGAGATGAAAACGTCATTTTTTATGATTTTGTTTTTGCTGGTGAAATAAAGGTTTTAGAAATTTCAGGACAGAGGAGTCAATTTTTTTTTTTTAGGGTTCCTTCACACATAACACAAGTGAGTCAGAATGGCACAAATGAGCATTTGAATGGCAGTCCTGAAAAATTGGAGCCGCACTCAAACGTCTCATACAGCAGTCACCACATCCATTTGGGCACAGTACATGCATGCTACATTCATGTGCCGCTCGCACTGGAAACCCACTTGAACTATGGGCAAAATGAGGTCGCATGGCCATCTGATCATCCTCGCAACATTCGCACGGCATGTCATACACAGATCGGAAATATCATGCCGCGGCCGAGCAACTGTACAAAATCATTGGCCATGTCAAACCGCGGCTGAATGGCGCAATCAAGGCAGCCTTTCCACCAGCGGCCAAATATTGGTGAATGCCGGATGAATGGCCATTGGACCCACTCTCAGCTGGAGTCCAGGTGACATACACGAACATCCAACACCACTCATGGGGCACTTAGAAAAGGTGTGGCCATTTGCGCTGCCAGCATGAAAACAAGAGAGCAGGCAGACCACTTTTGAGCTGGCTGTGCGAATGGCCCCACATTTTGTAAGTGTGTGCCAAGCAACACAAATGGCATGCGAGTGTGTGCCCCGGTGCAACACAAATGGCGTTCAAGTGTGTCATCCTCCCCCATACCGTGATCCATCATTGTCAGGTGCGGCTGAGGTGGCTGGTGTGTGATCACACTCCGGCCGTTTGTAGGCTTTGCACCGTTAGCATCTTTTTCCTCCTTGTTCATTTAGTGGCTTGGTGTTGGAATTTTGTTTTGTTTCAGTAGAATGTTGTTTTTGGCATTTAGTCAAGTTTCTAACCATTAAGTAGATCTGCAAAATGCCTTGTTGCTACATGTTTAACATGGTTTTAAATGTTTTGGTTTTTTTTGTTGGAAACACCACAGCTCCAGGGTCCTTGGGATTTCAAGGTTAATTTGGGCAAATAGTTATGAAATGTCTGTTCCAACATTCATCGTAACTGAGCTGCAGTAAGGACTTCCTTCCCCAAGTGTAAAATGGATTATAAAATTTAGACAATATACTGCAAGCACACTTTGATGGAAGAAAATCAAGTATGGACAAGAGTTGGGTTATTATTTTACAGTCTGATCCAAATGTAATTAACAGAAAAGAGATTGAGTGATAGACTAACAATCAGTGTGACAGCCAGAGATGATAGCAGGTGTTGACACAGCTGATACGTGGAGATGAGACGACTGGGCTGTGACCACACTGATTGGTCTGATGTAATTGGAATGTTGACAAAAATAAACACTGGTTCTGGAGGGCACACATTATTCTAAATGCTAGCCTGCCAGGCAAAAGCACTCACATGCATACAAGCCCCACAGCTATCGAGAATCACACGCCGACATCTCCAGAGATGTTTACACATAGATAAGGCTCCACGTCAGACCCCATGCCAAAAACAAAAAACAGGCAAACATTACAGGAAAGCAAACAGCAAGTGTAATCAGACAAAGATCATCCTCCAAGGCAGGAGTAATCAAACAGAGAATGCCTGGGGGGCAACAACACTATTAATCAAATACAGACTGCCATCCAAACTTGTTCATTGTGGAACCAACAGGGAAATTATATGATGAGAATGAAGAGATTTGTGCATTTCTGGAGTTGCAGCAGCAGACATGAGTCAACTGTGCCTTCAGGGTTGCTCCTGGTTACCTTCTGATTGTGATCGTTAGAGATTCAGCAAGAGCCCTCTTCTTTCTGTGGGGGAAAAAAGGTGAATAATGAGACATCTGCCAATTACTCAAATAAAACTCTCACTTACACAGAGAGTTGCTTGATGCTCAGGCATAATCTTGTTATCCATTCCATCTGCTCGCCAAACTGTCACTCATTTGCCTGTTTTTTGACCTTCAAATTCATCATTCACTGCCTCTGACATGCAGGATCCCCAGACTGACACTTCTGGTGATGCACTGGGCAGCCTTCACTGTCAGAGAGACTCCTTCTGACATCTTGGCACCAATGGGCATGTCCAAGACCCACTGAAGGACAACTCCAATTCAGAAATATAGGCTAAAATGATCATTCTTTATCATCTTGTGCTGAGCATTACTATGTACTTTATATTATACCTACTTTTCATTGTTGTGCCTTATATAATACAGATTTTTCATTATTACAACCATCTGTCTCTGTCTCCTTTTGTACGAGTCTTTTTTCTGTGACCTGGAATCATCCCCATCAGCGACTCGTGTCTTGCTACTCTACCAAATGGTACTGACCTTCCTCAAATAAACCTATCAGATGTAATCAAGAGCCATCTCATCCTCTCACTCCCATTCATTTTGACACACACACAAACCAGTCTCAACTCTCCATCCAGGGGCCATTTCCCAAAACAGTCGTCCACCTGGCGAAATGCAGTCTATATCCAACAGACATTTAGACTGTCAAAGAGATAAGGTGAAGGGGTGCACCGACAAAGCTTGTCACCTGCATAAATTGCTCAGATGAACAGTGGAAGTACTCCAAATGTCAACATCCATTGGGTTAAATGACACATTACCACACATACCATAACATCTAAACAGAACAGTTTGTCCAAACTATTCCTTTTTTTTTTGAAATCCTTTTAGTGCACCCTCATATTATAATCAAAATTAGAAAAAAAAAATACATTTTGTGTAGACTATGGCATATTGACTTAGCCCAATGGAGTGAGTCTGTTACATCTAATCTATGCAGCTATACAGAGAAAGTCCTCAGTAACCTCTTCTGATTCCTGCCAACTCAGCTCAACTTTATTTATAACGCACTTTCGAACAGCCAAAACTGAAACAATGTCCTCGACATGACGGTCATTAAAAACAACAGAACAACCCAACAATAATAAAAAACAGCAACAAATAAGCAAAACAACTAAAACAGAGCTACTCTCATATTGTGTTAAAAGCCAGTGAATAAAAGTGGGATTTAAGATTTATTTTAAAAACAGACAGTGAAGAGGCCTACCTGATGTGCAAAGGTAAATCATTCCAAATTTTTGGAGCTGCAACAAAAAAATTCCCTCTGAGCATTCGCTTGGACCTCAGTACCTCAAGGAGTAGCTGATCCGCTGACCAGAGGCACCGTGCAGGGGCATAGGGGTGAAGCAGCTCAGAGAGGTAGGGCAGGCCGAGGCCATTTAAAAATAATAAAACAAAAACTAATCAAAGAATCTTAAAGTGAACTCTAAAATGCACAGGCAGCCAGTGGAGGGAGGCCAGAATAGGTGTAATGTGCTCCCTCTTTCGTACTCCACTTAGAAGATGAATGGCAGCTTTCTGAACTAACTGGAGACGTGCAAGGGAGGACTGGCTAACTCCAAGATAAAGTGCATTACAGTAATCCAGCCAAGAGGTAATAAAGGCATGGATTACTGTCTCAAAATGCTCATTTGCAAGAAAAGGCTTGACCTTAGCAAGCTGCTAAGAATCTAGACCTGTAACTACTGCCCTAATTTGGTGATCCAATTTAAAATCGCTGTCCACCTTAAAACCAAAATTAGTGACAGTACTATTTGCATAAGCTGCCAATGGACCCACATCAACAGGGAGGGTACACAGGAGCCGCTATGGTCAAACACAATTACCTCTGTTTTCTTATTAAAATTTAGGCCCAACAAATAAAAACCACAAAGATTTTAAAAGGGGGAAACACAGCATTTATAACTCAATCACTAAAAATATTGCTATCGATTCAGCATGTTGAGCATTTTATGATAAAAAAAATAAAAGAAATGTTGAGCATTTTAAGTGAACATCCACATTAGAAGTGACGAGATCGTACCATCCCATGTGTTAAAGGAAAAGATGTGTCACTGTTTCAACATCCCAAATTTAGGTCAACATCCACACATTTGGGAAACAGTTTGAATTCTGTCACGTTGCATAAATGTGACTCACATTCATTCACACCTATGCATTTAGCTTCTGTGCATGGTGCTGATCTGCATGTGACAATGAATTTGGGCATCAGTGATTTTCCTCAAGGACACCTTTGCACACAGACACAAGGAGCCAGGGATCGAATCATTGACTGCTCAAATTCTACCTTAGCTGCAGTCGCCTCTGGCTCCTCAATGGAAACAAACTTCCAAGTCCAGATCAAAGACTGAGCAAATATGAGGAAGAAGATGCTGTGCTTGAAGAATTTGTGCCCCCCAATCTCTCTAAACTAGCTCTCTGCATAACACTTGCAGCATCCAACAACTGTAATTCTGTTTGGAGAAGTATGCCCACTTACAATGTCAGAAACCTGTTTCATGGTGTTATTTGATGAATTATGAATTATATCAAGTGACCCTCTGGCACTCCACATGTAAATTTCTGTAATATTATTAATTTATTTGAAAATGTAGGCCTATGTTGCACTGTAATAAATAGGAAAAGTGCTAGACATATGCTGCTGTACTATATTTCAGAAAGGCACTTACAAACTGCACCAGAATAACCAGGGACTATTTTGTTGAAAACATTTGGAAAAACTAGCAGCCACCATCGACAATGTTCACCAGGCCTTCTCCAATATCTGTGAATCAAAGGTTGGAAACAAAATCTTTACATATACTATGTAATGTAGCCAAGCTTAGGCCCAATTCACACATAGTGCAAATTTGGTCGATTTGCACATAAAGTGCGCATGAAGCAGGAATCATGTGCAAAACATAAAATTGTAGCTGCTTCTAACACCTCGTACACCTGTTGCTACAACTATTTGCACACACCAGCAGTTGAAAGACTGAGTGTATTCTGTGCGAGCCCATCGAATCCTCTCGTGGCAGGTGTTGGCCAAACTCCAGGTGACACACACAAACATCTAACACCGCTCGCTTGGCACTTAGAAAATGTGTGGTCATTCGCACTATTAACACGACAACAGTTAGCAGGCAGTCGCTGTTGTGCTGGCAGTGAAATTTGTCTAAGTGCCCCACGAGTGTGGCTTTGGTGTATGTGCTGAACTGACAGAAGGTGTTGCTGCTGACAGAAGCTGCTGTGGAGATGTCATTCTGGACATCCCAGCTGGACACACATGGACTAACAACTGCCCATTGTGACTCACATGTGTCTGCTTGCTGTCATCACATGAACATAAATAAAAACATATATCGCAGTGCATGCACACTGCAGCCCATGGACAGGCTGCCCCCAGGTTGAAAAGGACCGTCAGATCATAACACATTGCAGGCGATCTGACTGCTACGTGTTATGATCTGACAGTCTGTTCCAAATGACACAGTGTCAGTCCTGTGGCGCGCCTTCCACAAGACACACGTGTCGGGCAGCTGGATGCTGCCAGCAGATTTGGACATGATCAGAGTGCACTGCTTCTCATTCATGTCATTTCATGACTGTACGTCAGTGACCATGGGTCATCTACAGAGGAACAGACGGATCATATTTGTATTGCCCGCTTGATAAATGTAGTGTTTTTATATGTATGTGGGTTTATTTTTTTAATACATCCATGGCCTTTCTGATATCAGACAGTTTCCCACAGCTTTCACAGGGCAGTGACAGTAGCTCAGTGGTAAAGTTTCTGACTGGCAATCAGAGCTTTTGGAAGGTGCAGGTTAGATTCATTTTCATAATTATGAAAAGCAAGAAAAATTGAAAAGGTAAATTATACATTTGCATCAAAGTATTCATGATTGTAAGTCTCTCTGCACACATGTGCCCATAATTAGTCATCTCTAATTTTTTTTTTTTTTTTGCTCTCCTTGAGCGAGTTAACAGGTGCATTTCTGAAAATGAGTCACTCGGCAATTCTCTGCATATCTCAGCATGTGATGTACATATTCGCAAAACTGAAACATCCTGATGGGTGGCAGACAAAACGAAATGAATGTAGTTAGATTCAGTAATGGAGCTTTGTAAATCTGAGCCATCATTTTCAAAGAAAAGCTCCAGAGGAGATGACACACTTCACCTCAAAACTCTTAACTTTTTCAGAGTCTGTCGGATTTTGGAACCTTATTGTGGTGACGCGCTGTTTGCATCAGAGGATGCTGGTTTACTGCTGCTGTGAACATGATGGAGATGGACTGTCTCCACCATGCTGTTTTTAAAGACTGCCTGTACATACAGATGTATGTCTCTTATAGGAAAAACTCAGAAGAAGATATTTTCAGGAGATGATGGACTCTCTATCCGACGTGCGACAATCGTGACAGAACTTGAGCTGAAGGCAGAGTTGTGATCAGACACTATGTGCACATGATCAGAACCTGGACATTATTCTCTGGCCGGCCATTTGTACTTGAGGACTAGTGGAAGTTGAAAATGTTCTCTGGCTGTCAATCTGTGTGAGGACTAGTGGACCTTTAATCAATTGGCTGGCAATTGCATGTGCATGCTCGCAATACACGCATGGGGGTTCTTTGATGTTGTGGACTTATTTGGAAATCTTTATAACTGGATGAGTAGCAAGTTCCTTTTTTCATATTTTGCTTTGTGTTCCGTTTCAGTGGAGCTCTCAATGAAAGTAAAATTTTTGTTTTACTTTGAGTCTGTGGGAATTTGGCTCTGGATGTGTGTGTAGGTCAAACAATCAATCAATTTTATTTATATAGCACCAAATCACAACAAACAGTTGCCCCAAGGCGCTTTATATTGTAAGGCAAGGCCATACAATAATTACGTAAAAATTATTGTATGGTGCAGCATGTTGTTTCAATGTGCAGCTCAGCTGTTAATTGCAGCTTTGTACATGACATGTCCTTTAACCTCGGCTCATGTGTCATACATCACACTGACAACGTGAGGAAACTTGAGGTGATTTTTGATCCCACACTCCTTTGACCTACAGATGAGAGATATCACAAGGACTGCGTTCTTACACCTTTGAAACATAGCAAAGATTCATCCCATCCTGTCTGTGGCTGATGCGGAGACTCTGATTCATGCATTTGTCTCTTCTAGAGTAGACAGCTGTAATGTTCTATTCTCTGGTTTACTGCAGTCCATCATTTGGGGTCTCCAACTGGTTCAAAAGTCTGCTGCCTGGTTTTGAAAGAAGCCGAAAGTTCAACCAAATTACACCGATATTGGCATCTCTTCATTGGCTTTTTGTCTCTGTGAGGTCTTAAGATTTGAGATTTTAAGGTTCCATAACTCATACTCATCTTCATCCGCTTTCCAGGGTTCGGGTAGCAGGGGCAACAGCTCCAGCAGGGGACCCCACACTTCCCTTTCCCAGGCCACATTGACCACCTCTGACTGGGGGATCCCGAGGTGTTCCCAGGCCAGTGTGGAGATATAATCTCTCCACATAGTCCTGGGTCTTCCCCAGGGTCTACTCCCATGCCTGGAACACCTCCCTTGGGAGGTGCCCAGGAGGCAACCTTACCAGATGCCAGAATTATTCATGGAATAGCACCTCCTTACCTAGCTCACCTAATTACACCCTATATACTGGCTCTGTGTTCTAAGGGCGCAGGAATGCTTTGTGTCCCTAGGGTGAATATAAAGTCTGCAGGCCACAGAGCTTTCCTTTATTATGGCTCTGTTTTGTGGAATGATCTCCTTACAAACATAAACCAATCACATTCTGTAAAGACACTGAAGCTCAGACTGAAGACCCATCTTTTCTCCCACTTGAAAGGCTGGCATACAGGCACAATATGGCACGATGCTTCCTATCCCTTTAACTAATCTTAACAGCAATGGACCAAGACACGGCCTCACTTCATCTAAATTCTGGGTCTGTTATTGAAACTCAGAATATAGCTGTTGGTGATCACCTTAGTATTCTCTCTGCTTCCTGACACTAAATCCTACACACTGTGGCGTTAGGAGCAAAAAGGCCACCTTTACACATTCTGTGTCCCTATGAAGACAAACATTTGTGTTTGTCTTTACAGTTTTAAAAGAAAATGATGTCATTTTCAAACATTTTAAAAACAGACTCTGCAAATGCAGTTGTAAAGTGAGATGTGATTTTCAAGAGACCAAAAAAACAGAAAAAAAAGTCACTCTCACACATACATACACACACACACACACACACACACACAGCCTGTGTCTCCCAGGAGCACTGTGCGCCCCCTCAGTCCCAAGGCAAGACAATAATAGACAAAGAAAAAACGAGAGTGAGTGAGGGAGCGGTGCTGAGAAGAAGGCGCTGGGTTTTTGTCAGTGGGTCACATGATGGTGGCATGGTTAACTAGCTAATATGATTAAATTTAGCAGAGGCACAAGTCACATTGTCAGCCCACATCAAAGTCTTCCTGCGACTGCAAGAGCAAAACGAGCCCTCTGTGAAACCGAGAGGAGAAATAGAGGAGGAGAAGGCTGATGTTTAAAACATCGAGCAGTGTAGGGAAGGAAATCTGAGGCAATAATGAGGCAAGAGGAAGAACTGTTAGTTTAACCTGCTAAATGAACCGCACGACCCAAAAAGGAGCAGTTAACAGCAACTCTGGCTCCATTTTCATCCATGTATAAATGAAGGGCCATTGACAGATACTTCAAGTGTCAAGTATGAAAATCGGCTCACTGACCTTGTGGTTTGATGATATCAAAGAGACATTTTTTTAAGCTGAATTGTAAAATGGTTTAAATCATTGCATCAAACACTGTGGAGGTGATGGTCTAGTGGTTAAGCATTGGGCTTGAGACCAGAGGATCCTCGGTTCAAATCCCAGCCTGACCAGAAAAATAACTAAGGGCCCTTGGGCAAGGTCCTTAATCCCCTAGTTGCTCTCGGTGTGTAATGAGTACCTTGTATGGCAGTACCCTGACATTGGGGTGAATGTGAGGCATTACTGTAAACAGCTGTCTAATGCAGATGGAAAAGCGCTATATAAATGCAGTCCATTTTACCATTTTTATCACACGTGTCAGTAATAGAGCACAAACGTGTCTCTCCCCTTTACTACTACTAAAGTGCTTGATATCCTATGTCATTCCATATATATCAAAGTGTATGACAGTCAAGTCAGCTGGCCAAAGTAGCTCTGGTTGCATCAGAATTTTGGCTCTCTGTTGGGACTGTTTACACAGAGACTGCTACCTGCTGCTTTGGACTTTGAACTAACAGTCTTTTTCAAGACTTTTTTACTTTTTTACCTTTTTACTTTTTTTTACTTTTTTACTGTGCTCCAACGCCTAAGGAAGACCTCTAACGGTCGAAACATCGCGACGGAGCACTTTTATCAGCTAACTTTCATCAGCGTTGGCAAGCTAACTAGCTTGCTAACGCTTTCGTTTTTATTTTTTTATTTTATTTTTTAGCACTGTTGTCGTGCGTTACCTGTGCTGCTCCACAGCGTGTTTAGTCGATTTTTATTTTATTTTAGCACCGTTGTCGTGCGTTCACTGTTGTCGTGCGTTGCCTGTGCTGCTTCATGGCCTGTTTGGTGCCTTAATTAAGGCACGCCTTCTGCTGAATCACCTCTAAATTATTTACACATTATTCACTTTGTGTGTTTTTAGGAATCCGCTAGGTTGCGTAGCTACTAGCTCTTAGCCGATTTAGCATGGCGGCTTCTCCTGTCTCTCCCGTACTTTTGTGCTCTGGGTGTGAAATGTTTAGTTATTCCTCGGCCTCCTTTAGCAGTAACGGTACTTGTAATAAGTGCAGCTTATTCGTAGCTTTGGAGGCCAGGCTGGGCGAATTGGAGACTCGGCTCCGCACCGTGGAAAATTCTACAGCTAGCCAGGCCCCTGTAGTCGGTGCGGACCAAGGTAGCTTAGCCGCCGTTAGTTCCCCCCTGGCAGATCCCGAGCAGTTGGGAAAGCAGGCTGACTGGGTGACTGTGAGGAGGAAGCGTAGCCCTAAACAGAAGCCCCGTGTACACCGTCAACCCGTTCACATCTCTAACCGTTTTTCCCCACTCGATGATACACTCGCCGAGGATCAAACTCTGGTTATTGGCGACTCTGTTTTGAGAAATGTGAAGTTAGCGACACCAGCAACCATAGTCAATTGTCTTCCGGGGGCCAGAGCAGGCGACATTGAAGGACATTTGAAATTGCTGGCTAAGGCTAAGCGTAAATTTGGTAAGATTGTAATTCACGTCGGCAGTAATGACACCCGGTTACGCCAATCGGAGGTCACTAAAATTAACATTAAATCGGTGTGTAACTTTGCAAAAACAATGTCAGACTCTGTTGTTTTCTCTGGGCCCCTCCCCAATCAGACCGGGAGTGACATGTTTAGCCGCATGTTCTCCTTGAATTGCTGGCTGTCTGAGTGGTGTCCAAAAAATGAGGTGGGCTTCATTAGATAATTGGCAAAGCTTCTGGGGAAAACCTGGTCTTGTTAGGAGAGACGGCATCCATCCCACTTTGGATGGAGCAGCTCTCATTTCTAGAAATCTGGCCAATTTTCTTGGAATCCTCCAAACTGTGACTATCCAGGGTTGGGACCAGGAGGCAGAGCTGTGGTCTTATACACCTCTCTGCAGCTTCTCTCCCCCTGCCATCCCCTCATTACCCCATCCCCGTAGAGACGGTGCCTGCTCCCAGACCACCAATAACCAGCAAAAATCTATTTAAGCATAAAAATTCAAAAAGAAAAAATAATATAGCACCTTCAATTGCACCACAGACTAAAACAGTTAAATGTGGTCTATTAAACATTAGGTCTCTCTCTTCTAAGTCCCTGTTGGTAAATGATATAATAATTGATTAACGTATTGATTTATTCTGCCTAACAGAAACCTGGTTACAGTAGGATGAATATGTTAGTTTAAATGAGTCAACACCCCCGAGTCACACTAACTGTCAGAATGCTGGTAGCACAGGCCGGGGCGGAGGATTAGCAGCAATCTTCCATTCCAGCTTATTAATGAA
The DNA here is from genome assembly GCF_902500255.1 of Thalassophryne amazonica. NCBI lineage: Eukaryota > Metazoa > Chordata > Actinopteri > Batrachoidiformes > Batrachoididae > Thalassophryne > Thalassophryne amazonica. Next base: position 88,254,814 of record NC_047117.1, on the reverse strand, counting down.
TCAAAAACCTAGACAGAGCTTTAATTCATTTGAAAGCTTGTCTCTTAGTCTTGTCCATCCAAATTGGAAGTCCCAAAAACCAGTTTTATTTGTTATTATCTATCGTCCACCTGGTCGTTACTGTGAGTTTCTCTGTGAATTTTCAGACCTTTTGTCTGACTTAGTGCTTAGCTCAGATAAGATAATTATAGTGGGCGATTTTAACATCCACACAGATGCTGAGAATGACAGCCTCAACACTGCATTTAATCTATGATTAGACTCTATTGGCTTTGCTCAAAAAGTAAATGAGTCCACCCACCACTTTAATCATATCTTAGATCTTGTTCTGACTTATGGTATGGAAATAGAAGACTTAACAGTATTCCCTGAAAACTCCCTTCTGTCTGATCATTTTTTAATAACAATTACATTTACCCTGATGGACTACCCTGCAGTGGGGAATAAGTTTCATTACACTAGAAGTCTTTCAGAAAGCGCTGTAACTAGGTTTAAGGATATGATTCCTTCTTTATTTTCTCTAATGTCATATACCAACACAGAGCAGAGTAGCTACCTAAACTCTGTAAGGGAGTTAGAGTATCTCGTCAATAGTTTTACATCCTCATTGAAGACAACTTTGGATGCTGTAGCTCCTCTGAAAAAGAGAGCTTTAAATCAGAAGTGTCTGACTCCAGTGGTATAACTCACAAACTCGTAGCTTAAAGCAGATAACCCGTAAGTTGGAGAGGAAATGGCGTCTCACTAATTTAGAAGATCTTCACTTAGCCTGGAAAAAGAGTTTGTTGCTCTATAAAAAAGCCCTCCGTAAAGCTAGGACATCTTTCTACTCATCACTAATTGAAGAAAATAAGAACAACCCCAGGTTTCTTTTCAGCACTGTAGCCAGGCTGACAAAGAGTCAGAGCTCTATTGAGCTGAGTATTCCATTAACTTTAACTAGTAATGACTTCATGACTTTCTTTGCTAACAAAATTTTGACTATTAGAGAAAAAATTACTCATAACCATCCCAAAGATGTATCGTTATCTTTGGCTGCTTTCAGTGATGCCGGTATTTGGTTAGACTCTTTCTCTCCGATTGTTCTGTCTGAGTTATTTTCATTAGTTACTTCATCCAAACCATCAACATGTTTATTAGACCCCATTCCTACCAGGCTGCTCAAGGAAGTCCTACCATTATTTAATGCTTCGATCTTAAATATGATCAATCTATCTTTGTTAGTTGGTTATGTACCACAGGCTTTTAAGGTGGCAGTAATTAAACCATTACTTAAAAAGCCATCACTTGACCCAGCTATCTTAGCTAATTATAGGCCAATCTCCAACCTTCCTTTTCTCTCAAAGATTCTTGAGAGGGTAGTTGTAAAACAGCTAACTGATCACCTGCAGAGGAATGGTCTATTTGAAGAGTTTCAGTCAGGTTTTAGAATTCATCATAGTACAGAAACAGCATTAGTGAAGGTTACAAATGATCTTCTTATGGCTTCGGACAGTGGACTTATCTCTGTGCTTGTTCTGTTGGACCTCAGTGCTGCTTTTGATACTGTTGACCATAAAATTTTATTACAGAGATTAGAGCATGTCATAGGTATTAAAGGCACTGCGCTGCGGTGGTTTGAATCATATTTGTCTAATAGATTACAGTTTGTTCATGTAAATGGGGAATCTTCTTCACAGACTAAAGTTAATTATGGAGTTCCACAAGGTTCTGTGCTAGGACCAATTTTATTCACTTTATACATGCTTCCCTTAGGCAGTATTATTAGACGGTATTGCTTAAATTTTCATTGTTACGCAGATGATACCCAGCTTTATCTATCCATGAAGCCAGAGGATACACACCAATTAGCTAAACTGCAGAATTGTCTTACAGACATAAAGACATGGATGACCTCTAATTTCCTGCTTTTAAACTCAGATAAAACTGAAGTTATTGTACTTGGCCCCACAAATCTTAGAAGCATGGTGTCTAACCAGATCTTTACTCTGGATGGCATTTCCCTGATCTCTAGTAATACTGTGAGAAATCTTGGAGTCATTTTTGATCAGGATATGTCATTCAAAGCGCATATTAAACAAATATGTAGGACTGCCTTTTTGCATTTACGCAATATCTCTAAAATCAGAAAGGTCTTGTCTCAGAGTGATGCTGAAAAACTAATTCATGCATTTATTTCCTCTAGGCTGGACTATTGTAATTCATTATTATCAGGTTGTCCTAAAAGTTCCCTAAAAAGCCTTCAGTTGGTTCAGAATGCTGCAGCTAGAGTACTGACGGGGACTAGCAGGAGAGAGCATATCTCACCTGTGTTGGCCTCTCTTCATTGGCTTCCTGTTAATTCTAGAATAGAATTTAAAATTCTTCTTCTTACTTATAAGGTTTTGAATAATCAGGTCCCATCTTATCTTAGGGACCTCGTAGTACCATATTACCCCATTAGAGCGCTTCAGCTCTCAGACTGCAGGCTTACTTGTAGTTCCTAGGGTTTGTAAGAGTAGAATGGGAGGCAGAGCCTTCAGCTTTCAGGCTCCTCTCCTGTGGAACCAGCTCCCAATTCAGATCAGGGAGACAGATACCCTCTCTACTTTTAAGATTAGGCTTAAAACTTTCCTTTTTCGCTAAGGCTTATAGTTAGGGCTGGATCAGGTGACCCTGGACCATCCCTTGGTTATGCTGCTTTAGACGTAGACTGTGGGGGGGTTCCATGATGCACTGTTTCTTTCTCTTTTTGCTCCGTATGCATCACTCTGCATTTAATCATTAGTGATCGATCTCTGCTCCCCTCCACAGCATGTCTTTTTCCTGGTTCTTTCCCTCAGCCCCAAGCAGTCTCAGCAGAAGACTGCCCCTCCCTGAGCCTGGTTCTGCTGGAGGTTTCTTCCTGTTAAAAGGGAGTTTTTCCTTCCCACTGTAGCCAAGTGCTTGCTCATAGGGGGTCGTTTTGACCGTTGGGGTTTGTCATAATTATTGTATGGCCTTGCCTTACAATATAGAGCGCCTTGGGGCAACTGTTTGTTGTGATTTGGCGCTATATAAAAAAAAAGTTGATTGATTGATTGAAGTCTGGCTCAATTCTGAGCTGCCATTTGGACAGGAGAGGGACATATACAGTACACACACATACAGTTTTCTGTTAGTATATAGAACAAAACGTTGAAACATTTGCAGCAACTGCTGAAGAAAGTTGCCACTAAGACAATTAAATATGACTTAAACAGTTGTGGAAACACAGTTTTTTTTTTCATTTCTAAATGTCAATTTAAATTTATTTAAATTTATTTTCATTTATATAGCACCAAATCACAACAAGGTCACCTCAAGGTGCTTCACACAAGTAAGGTCTAACCTTACCAATCCCCAGAGCAACAGTGGTAAGGAAAAACTCCCTCTGAGGAAGAAACCTCAAGCAGACCAGACTCAAAGGGGTGACCCTCTGCTTGGGCAATGCTACAAACACAAATTACAAAACAATCCACAAAACGAACATACAGGAAATGTCAGTCTTTATATACAAACATTGTGCTTGTGTACAAACTTAATGCCTTCAGTACTGCTTTGTCAGTTGTCCTGTTACCATTTTTGAATGAAGGGATGGGGTTTGAACAGGAGCTGCAGACTGAGTTCGGTATAATTGGCATAATGTGAATGATGTTCCTGACCACCAAAAAGTAACTGTTATATAAAGTATTTTCAAAATATCAAATTAATTTTAGAAGCTTGCAAAATGCACCCCCCACCCCCAATACTTCCAAATAAAATCCTTGTCACTGTATTTTTTTTTTCAGTGCAGGTTTTCAGTTCCAATATTGTTTATCTGTACATTTTAAAATACAAAGGTTTCAATGCCGGAGTTTTCTTATGCAGTCAAGGTTTTCTTTTTGTAATGTCAACTTTTATTTTTTTAGTATTAAATGCTACCTGTCACGTTCTGACTCCATACCTGTCACACATCATGCAAAGCACAATAGTGGTTTTGTTAGCTTAATTTACCCAGGGAGCGATCAAACTCCAGAGCCACAGACTCAGCTAAGCAGGCTCACTAATCACATGCTCTGTGGACTGCTGTGATTTCCAAGTGTCATCCCTCCTGTAAAACTCCATCTTCCCAGATAAGATGGCAGCTTATTCTGGAGCAAGGGGAAGACTGTCCAGTATCAGTCAGCTATGGCGGCTCTCAATAGGACTGGTTATCTGCAAAGTTAAAACCCTGTGACCTCAGCCCATTGCATCCTCAAGTCATTGTTGCAAACACAGCTAATGTTTATTCTATATGTGACTCTCCCCTGCCCTTGCATGAAGTCGTCATGCTAATATTAGATGCTGCGTTGGATGCTCTGTTCCCAGGTAAACAATTAGCAGGGTGGCAATACTAAGCTAACCTTGTGGGTAACAGAGGTCCCCATTACGTCCCTGCAGCATTTCATCCTGTCTGCAGGATCTGCAAACTGGTGGCTAACACAACAGGTCCGTGATGGGATTTTGATTTTAATCTAATAATGTTGTATTCTTTGCTCTTGTTAGTATAACTTGTAGTAACCTACTGTGCTTACATGACCAGGCTTGGGTGTGACTAGAGCTGCATTTAGATGTATAACTGAAAAACTTATCTTTGTTTGCAAGGCAACCACCCTACTGTGTAAGCAGCCCTACTGTGTATAAATATGATGATGTGACACTATGTACTTTGACTTCCTTTTGGTTTGTGTGCTCAATTCTAACTCCTTTTTACGATTCTAACACCTTACCTGAGTCTCTTGTATTTATTTAAGGTTAAACAAGTTAATTCAGTTTCTTTTAACACACCATATGACAAGATTGAAGGGGAGTAATGCAATAATTTTTACCTTAATTTTACACTGTAGGAGTAATTAATCACTAAATAATTAGTTTTGGGGAGAATCGGGGCTGCATTTGTAACTATATTGAGATAAACTGTTGTCGATGTATTGTCGCTTTCTTCACACAGTTCCATGGATGGCATTCACTGGCTCCATTGAAAACAAATGCACACGCTGCTGCAAACTCAGGAAGGAAAGTCACCATTGACTGTCCTAAATGGCGCTACAAGATGCCAAATGACTATCCCTGTCGTCTTTTTCTTTTTTTATTGTATATTTATACATGCTTGTACAGTTCAAACCACAGTCAAATTCCTTGTATTCCTTGAAGATACTTGGTGAATAAAGGCTATTCTGATTCTGAATATTGCATCTATAGTGATCTTTCTCATCATGAAACCATATTGCGGCTCAAGATTGTAACCAGTTTTATAAGCCTAGCTTCTACTAGTCTTTCCCATAACTTCATTTTGTGGCTGATCAGCTTTATTCTTAAAAATAGGAACCAGCACACTTCATCTCCATTCCTCAGGCATCTTCTCACTTTCCAAGATTTTATTAAACCATCCAGCTATATAAAATCATCCAGCCTTTTTTCTCTCTCATTTTCTTAATTCTTAAGCTCCTCAAAATATTCCCTCCACCTTCACAACACACTCTCCTGACATGTTGGCAATTTAACATCTTCCTTATTCCTTTGTCTGGCCAATCGGTAGATTGATTGATTGATTGATTGACTGATTTATTGATTGTTTTTATTAAAGTGTCATGCACCACTTCTGCCCAGCTCGCATGGACTTATAAGACCCTCCATATACAAAACAAGATAACCACATACAAATCCTTTTCTCCTTCCTTAAAGTTCAACCTCTTGTACAGGTGGCTACATACATTTTCCTTAGCTTTGCCACATCTCTTTTGTCTGATGCTGCATCTACTTGTACTCCTGTCCACTTTCTTCATTTCTCCAACTATCCCAATTTGTTTTCACCAAGCTCTTTCCCCTTATGCTTTCCTGCACAGGAAATTTTGCTGAGTAAAATTTACTCTGCTGGGATAGCATTTGATCCCAGTCCAAATAGAGTGAAATATACAAATATACTCTATCACAGAGCTAAAACAGCTCATATTGGATTAACACCACTTGCATTGACCAGACAGTGTTACCAATCGAACGGTCCCACCGTCAGGCCTGCCGTCACTGTGCATGCGTCATCAGCCAAGGTTCACTCATTATCACCTCATTTCTGCTTAAAATGGCACTCCAGTCATCATCTATCTTTTGTACAAGATAGAAGCTTTTGTACAACTATCATTTCCACATAAATTCAGCATTATTTCAGCATAAAAGATGGAAGAAGCAATCATAGTGCCACAGGAGCTGCTAGCTGATGCATTTACTGCACGCGGTCATTTCAAAGCGTCACCTATTCAAGCCTCGTTTCTGCTTAAACAGCCTCATTTCTGCTTAAAACTGACTTTAGAATGATTCAAGACATTTTACCTTATCTGATGGTAAATAATCCCATTAATCCATTTGATTGCTTTGGGTGGAGAGACTTTGTGTCAGACGGGCTGCTGGTCTCCAGAATGACACATACGTAGTGAAGGCAGGGCGGACAAATGTGTTTTTTTTTTTTTCTTGTGGGGGGGGATTCAGTGTGTGACAGCTGTCAAGCTGATTTCACTCTATGATAGTGTAATTTACTCTATTTAGACTTGGACCAAATGTTTATCCCAGCAGAGTAAATTTTGCTCAGCAAAATTTCTTGTGTGGGCATCTTCGTTCAACCACCAAGTCTCCTTGTCTTCCTACTACTATATACATGTCACACCGAGTGCCTTCCTAGCTGTCTCCCTCACCACATCTGCAGTACTTTCCCAGTTGTCCAAAACTGCTTCCCTTCCATCCTCTCTCACCTGCTCACTGAATTTCACAAAACAGTGTTCCTCCTTCAGCTTCCACCATCTGATCCTTGGTTGAGCATTGACTCTCTTCCTCTTCTTCACCTCTAACATCATCCTGCATACCACCATCCTATGCTGTCTAGTTATACTCTCTCCTGCCACCACCTTACAGTCTCCCATTTCTTTTAGTTTGCATCTCCAAAAAAGAAAGTAGTCCACCTGTGTGCATGTCACCCTGTGCTCCTCCCTTTTCCTAAAGTATGTATTCACCACAGTCATGTCCATCCTTTTTGCAAAATCAACTACACAATAAAATCACTCTGGCTCATTAAAAGCCTGCTAGTGAGGTTTTCATTGGATTCAGGTGTGTTGGAACAGGGAGACAACTAAGAGTGTCAGGAAGGTAGATCACGAGAACTGAACTTGGGCACCCCTGAATTATCGACCCATTACATCCTCATCACCTCTGTTTCCTTCGCCAACATGCCTATTGAGCGCTGCTCCTATCACCACTCTTTCATACTTGGGTACTCTCTCTATGAGGCATATGTGCTGATGATATTCATCATCACCTCTTCAATTTTCAGCTTCACACTCATCACCCTGTCAGATGCTCTCTTCACCTCCAACACTCTCTTACCATAACCTTCATTTAAAATGACCCCAGCATCATTTCTCTTCCTACCCACACCATGATAGAATAACTTGAACCCACTGCCTATGCTCCTGCCCTTACTTCCCTTCCACTTGAACTCCTGCATGCAATATGTCTACCTTTCTCCTTTCCATCATGTCAGCCAGTTTATCCAGTCGTACTGCCAACATTCAACTATCCAACTCTCACTTCCACCATCTAGTTTTCCTCTTCTCCTGCTGTCTCTGGACACATTCTTCTCCTCTTCTTCTTCTTTGCCCAGAAGTAGCCCAATTTCCGCCGGCACCCTGTTGGGCAACAGCACCATTGGTGGTCGTTGTTAATCTGGGCCTCGGATGATCCCGTATGGAAATTGGATTTGTACTCTGCATCTTCATTTTGGCTTGTTTTACACTGAATTACCTCCCTGACACAAACCTACTAATTTTTCCAGGCTTGCGACCGGCACACAGAATATACTGGTTGCACAGCCCGAGTACCCGAGTTAAATAACATAACATCATCAACTAATTTACTGCAAGTAACTGTAACTGACAGCATATGAGAGAGGAATAATGTCATGGATGAGACAAAAAAAGTGAATATACAAAACACTGTAAATATGCTTGGAACTTTCTTCTATCAATTCTTTTTTTCTTTTTTTTCCACTTTCACTGGCAAAAGATACCCAAAAGAGACACTCTGTCAGTTACTTAGTGTATTTGTTTGTTTTTACCTTAGTTTTCTTATGTCTCGTATTTAGTGCTGTGATTTATTTTAGACAAAGACAATTTTACATCCCACCTTGGATCAGCCAGTGGCAGCTTCGTGCATGCATTGTTGATTTGCATTCTGGACACTGGAGGGGTGAACATCTCCTGTCCAGAGTGCAGCTGGGTGGGGTCTGCTGCACGAGGACTGGACAGGCTATGAGTGCCTTGGGATGGGCGAGGGGCCCAGTCGCACAGAGTAAGAACGATATGTGCATTCCCATGAGTCTCTGAAAGTCTCCAATAACTCCAAGAAAAGTACTTAAATTTGCCATTAACACTTTACTCATAATAGTGTCATGAGACTGTCATAACTGTTACATGACAGTCATGAAGTTGTCATAAATACTGTCGATCTCATAAACCTTTATGACACTTCATGACAGCAGTCATAAACATTGATGACATTTATGCCATACAATACTACTACTACAATAGATCAAGATTGCTTGCTTGCCTCTACTGGTGGTTGGCTCTCACTGTGGTATTGTATCACTTCCTGCTCCGGAGCACAGCGGTGTTTTTCTGTATCTGTTAGCTGTTTAATCTGCGCAGTTAGATTGATCTAGTTACCTAGATAACGATTTGTTTCACAGTGTAATCTTCACGTGCCTTAACTAAAGCACTCCCTCTGCTGAATCACCTCTAAATTATTTATACATTATTCACTTTGTGTGTTTTTAGGAATCCGCTAGCTTAGCGCAGCCACTAGCTCTTAGCCGGTTTAGCATGGCGGCTTCTCCTGTCTCTCCCGCACTTTTCTGCTCTGGGTGTGAAATGTTTAGTTATTCCTCGGCCTCCTTTAGCAGTAATGGTACTTGCTCACAGGGGGTCGTTTTGACCGTTGGGGTTTTTACGTAATTATTGTATGGCCTTGCCTTACAATATAAAGCACCTTGGGGCAACTGTTTGTTGTGATTTGGCGCTATATAAATAAAATTGATTGATTGATTGATTGATCAAGTATTCCATGTTATTATTTGAGTCTGGTCTGCTTCAGGTTTCTTCCTCAGAGGGAGTTTTTCCTTACCACTGTTGCTTTGGGGGTTGGTAAGGTTAGACCTTACCTGTGTGAAGCGCTTTGAGGCAACTCTGTTGTGATTTGGCGCTATATAAATAAATTAAAATAAATGAAAAAAAAATATTATGTATCATGTTAAACAAGGTTAGATGAATAGAGAATAAATATTTTGTGCAGTTTGAAACTTGCTTTCAAAATTGAAACTTAATTACCTACAGCACCTGCATGATCCACGATGGGGCCATGAGGGCCACATGTTGGGAACCACTGCTCAAAAGAGAGTTAAACTAGTGATGAGACTGAATCACGATGATCACCTTTTCATGACTAAAATTTGACATGCGCCCCAAACATACACATCGTATGTTTGGGGCAGTGTCTTTATGTCTTTACACCATCTCAGAATCATTACCAATATGTCGCCAAAGTGGCAACAGCAAGTTTACACACACGTGTGTGTGTATATATATATATATATATATATATATATATATGCCAGGGGACAAATTGGGACATGCCTATCTCGGCTTTCAATGCTTACCAGCCCAGTGAGTATAAGAGAAATTGTGGAGAGCTGGGCATGTCCCAACTTGTCCCCTGGCACTCCGAAACGGAGGTGTTCCTTTGTCTCTTTCGATCAGCGAATCAGTCCTGACGCGCGAAGCCTCCGCGCGGCTTTCCATGACAAAATCTCTTGTTAAAAGTGAAATCTGCCGTAAAATGGCTGATGTCCAGCTCTTGTGATAACCAGAGAAATTGCTCACGACAGTCCCAGCTCCACACAGCCATCCGTTTAGAAATGATGTGGTGTTTTCTGCCTCTCGATGGCGGCTCGGAGCGTGGCGCGCCGTGCGCCATTGTGGGGCGTCCTTAAAGCTGTAGTAACAGTCCTTATTCTCTGTGAAGCCCATAAAATTTTCACCGAAAGCCAGATAAATTTTTCGAATGGTTTCCAGCTGCTTGTCTCTAACAGTTTCTGAAAAAATTCTGATGGAAAAAAAGCCCAAATCATTCTGCCATTTCCTGACAATGAAAATCCGACGAGGGGGCTGGACCACTCCTCCCACAAGGTGTGCTCACAGGCGAATGACGCAACCGACAGGCGTGGAAAAACTCACGCATGCGCACGAGGGTTCAAGCATGGCTGATGTAAAAACTTTTGAATCAAATCCATATAGTTTTTGAAAAAACTAAAAAGGTACGATACTTTTCTCACAGATCTTGTATATATATATATATATATACGTTGCGTTAATTATTGAGGTCATTATCGCAGACAATTTTGTTCCTCCCCTTAACGCTGCGTTTTTTTGTTTTTTTTTTAGCCTTTTATGACTGTTGCTCGTTGCCTTTTATTTTGAAAGCGTCAGTCGGGGGCGAGCTTATGCTACTGCTTCCTGCTGATAGCTGAGTTCACACAGAAAATGACAACAAAACAAAATGCAGAAAGACGCCGAACTTTTGAATGGACATTTTCAGTACAAAGTTCTACAGGATCAGGCCCAGATCCAGACCGGTTTGGACCGATGCAGCTGCATTTTTTTTTTGTTAACGTATCGTTCGTCATCGGTAAAAAAAAAATCTTGAATAATCTCGAATAGCCGAAGGTGTCCCCGCGGTGAACACAGCTTTTCGATGATTTTCATGTCAACCTATAGTCCGTAAATTATACGGATTTTTCAGAGTTTCAGAGTCATACGGACGTACAAATAAAGTTGGATATTCAGGGTTTGGTCTGTAATAAACTATTTCTGCAGCGCGGCTCCACTTTGAAACCATGAACCATTGAAGCAATGCTTCGATCCAGTAGCTCGTTGGTTCTTTGATTCACTGCTCTTCAGAAACGGCAAGCCGCTTCTTAACCCCTCGAAAAGCCATTAAAATATCATCAGTCAGTTTGTGTGGATTAAAGTCACTAACTGGGACTCTTGTCTTGTTGCTGTCAAGAAACGAGAATCGTCCTCCGTTCCGTTCACACAGCTCGAAACGCTGCGCGGCTGAGACAGAGTCCGGTCGGAATTAATAACTTCAAAATGAATCGCCGCTTTAAATAAAATGACACCTCTTTCCAAATGTAATACAGACAAGAAACTACAATCGACTAAAACGTTTTTTTTTTCCTCCCAAAATGAAACATGCTGTATTTTCTTTTCAAATTACATCCTGAAGTGAAGCACAGCAGCTCTAAGCTCAGCTCAGATATATGGAAACACATTCATGCCAATGTCTGAAAGGAAATGCTTTTGACAAAAACTACAGATTTTGTTTATTCGTATTTATGTCCAGAGATCAAGGATTCACCATGTAGAGTTCATTATGTACAAAGTTTAAGGATCCAGTGACCAAATTCATATTTATTTACTTTAAGACTCAATAAAATGTTCAATTTCAATTCAATTTAATCGGCTTATAAAGTGCCAAATCACAACAAAATCTAAATATACTAAAACAAATACATCACAATTGTACACATATCAAATTGTGGTATGTGTACAATTGTGACGTATTTGTTTTAGTATATTTAGTCATGGACATGAATACTGTTATTTTGATATGAAAGAGGATAAATGACCTGCCAGTGGTTTTATATTTGATTTCATTAGTGTGTTTCAGTTGAAATTTACATTTTCAAATATATGCAATGTTCATTTACATTTTCAAATAAAACTGTGCTTTTAAGCGGCTTTTGAATTCATTTTTGGGTTTCACATATACCATGCGATTAATCATGATTAATCACAGAAAGTCATTGAGTTAATGCGATTAAGATTTTTTATGTTTCCCCACCCCTAATATATATATATATATATATATATATATATATATATATATATATATATATATATATATATATATGTGTGTGTGTGTGTGTGTGTGTGTGTGCCTGCACACACACAAGATAGCTCAAAAATGGCGAGCTAGATTACCCTCAAACTTGATCAGAACATTATTTGGATCAATATGTAGAGAATATTAGATTTTGCAGTCGTTTGATCAAAAGCCAATGTTGAGGAAATCATGGTCCAACAAACAACTTCCTTTGTGTATCTCAACCAAGAAGCCTAGAAGGAACATCAAGCATATATTGATCACCAAAATATTTGTGACTAATTGGTAAGAATAACTTCACAAAAGTAAGATGATCATACATATGTATATTTACTTGCACATTTATACTATGATGTGTAAAGTGCTCAGGTTATGTGTCTGAGCCCTCCTGCCATTCATTAGAAATGAAGTGAATATAACACATTGTCTATCATCAAGTAAATGGCTGTTTTCCAAGTGAAATTTAAAAGAAGTATTATAAAAAACTCTGGATATTGCATTTCAGCAGCAAATAATCAGCACAAATGGACATTAAACAGTTTGTGTTCTTGTTTTCCTTTCTAATTTAAAACCCGATGTATTTACAGTACATGTGAACTGCTGCCTGCAAAGCTTGCTTCCAACATCATTTCAGCTAGACAAGCTTCATGTTCATGGCTCATTATCATGCCCTTGAGATTGCCAACTATTGACATTAATGATATCTAAAACTGGCTGTAAGCTGTTTGGCTGTACATATTGTGCAATTTGTGTGCTGGTGAATTCTACCTTGACTAAAATGTTTGCGGCGAATGCGAACTGAGCAGTTTACAACTGATATTTTCAGAGACATTCATTACTTTTACAGGATCCTAGCTGGAGGCCTCATTTGTTGATTTTTCTTTCAGTTGCATGTTCATGCTGATGCAGTTGTTACACCAATTTGTGCTCTGCACATAAATGTATACTTAACAGCTTATCGCCATTCAATATATTGTTTTGCATATTAACAGTAGGACTTGTCAGCAGTTGCCCAAACATATTTATGGACTTGAATGAATTGACAGACTGATTGAAGGCATTACAATTCAAGTTGAATTTGTTTTTCCTTAGACATGAGCAAAATTTTATTAACTATGACTTAAAAAAATATGGAAATGTTGTGGTTGCAGTCTAGGACCCAAGACAGTTCCTCTGTGTTGTGGTTGCTATAACCTGTGGCACTAGCACATAGTTTGATTTCAGTTGTGGACAAAACTGCCACTTCTACAAATCTTCTTTTACATAAACATTATCATTGGGAAAATACCTGATGGTTCCATCCAGATGGTTTGTAGCGGCCATAGTTTTAATGAGGTACGCCGGATGTTCTTCTCCCCAACAATATCCCTTGGAGAGCCCAAAAGATTCAAAGGACAAGTGGGGTATGTTTCTGGGTTCAACTCAGTAGTATATGCCTTCAACCTAAAGACAGTCTTATAAAAGATGTCAGATCACACAACTCCTCCCAACCCTACGTCTCAATGTCAGACCTTACTCCTCACAAAATTAGAGTCTAGCCATGCTACAAATACAATTTGATTCCAGCTGCTGGTATCATGAGCTCATACTTTCAGCCATTATAACTGAAGTTCATGACTAAGTTCAGGTTGGAACATACTTGGTCACCTCCTCACTATTACAGCTTGCACCAGCAGATTAGTTGCTTTGGAGGCCATCCAAAATCAGCTTCTTTTTTATCGTTAATTACCAATAAGACGCTAAAATATGCATGTTTCTTCACTTTGGTATGATAAAGGAGAGGTGATGGTCTCATGGTTAAATGGTTAAGCATTGGGCTTGAGACCAGAGGATCCTTGGTTCAAATCCCAGTCTGACTGGAAAATCACTAAGGGCCCTTGGGCAAGGTCCTTAATCCCCAAGTTGCTCCAGTTGTGTAGTGATTGTCTTGTATGGAACTCACTACACACCAGGGGTGAGTCTGAAGCATTATTGTAAAGCGCTTTGAGCATCTGGTGCAGATGGAAACGCGCTATATAAATGCAGTCCATTTATTTACCATAATGAGCGCCTCCAAATTTGAGATGTTCAACTTCCATCCACTTCAAACTAAAATGTAAAATATCCCAATGTGCATATTGGGAAGGAACCACCAAAACGGCATCTTGTCTAAAACAAGGTCACCCTCTGTTTCCCCATATGTCTTCATTTGGATTCCCAAGCAAAAGATTTTGGACAATTTCAAAAACAAAAGGCAGTCATTCTACAGAACTGCTAGATGATTACCTTTGTGCCAAGAAAAGATGTGATGTCCAGCAGAGAACATTTCATGTCTTCCAACTCCAATCTCCCTCTTTTGAATTTATGATGGTGACATTCCATCTCTAACCTTTTTTGTACATTTGTAATTGAGCTAAATTTGTACTAACAATCTCAGCATTAATATGCATGCATGCACGCACGCACACACACACACACACACAAACTCCATTACATGCTTCTAGTGGTTCCCAACTCGGGTGCTCAGGGACCCAAAACTGGCACATTTTTAATGGAAGCTAGACACTGACTAATATTGACTTTGGTCCCTTACCATTTTCCCCAGTAATATAAAATGCACTATATCTACTGTCAGGAAAGATGACTTTAAGCTTGCTTTCAGCTTGTTTTCATCTCGGAATATAATACGTGCCATGGGATTAATATACATGCTGTTGGATTAAACTGCACAGTGTTTGGTACCTTGTGGCATATTTTCTTGTAGGGTAATTCCAAGTATGGTGTGAGTCCTCCAGGCCCGGATCGTAAAGTATTTACATTATTTTCATCCAGTTTGAAGATCCGCAGCATGATTCAGAGTGAGTTGTCACTCTGCCATCGGTCTCCTTCTCTTTCTGCCAAGATGCACCACCATAGGGAACAGTCGTTGTCTCTTAGAAAGATGAGTGAAGATGGGAGATGGGTGCTTAAGTTCTGAATCCATTCCTTTCCACGCCCACTTCCACATCGTAACAATCATTCTGTCAGGTTTATGGAGGGGTCCCTCAGGGATCCTCTGTACCTGATGTGGGGGTACATAGTCCCATAGATCTTGCCAATGCTGCCAAAACTGGTATCCAGAATACCTAGTTTGTGATAGGGCTAGATAAAGGGGAACTATAGGCCTGTCTTCTTGATCCTTGGGCTCAATTTGAAGCTGAATTTTCCTTCCTTGACTACAGTTCCAGACTCCTCTTTTGTACAGGTAGCAGAAGTTTTGATTTACCGCAGAGATGAGTGTGTACACGGGATCTGACACTACTAATCATGTTGTACTGGGATGCTACATACTATGTCACATTATTTTAGATCAAAACAAGTTTAAAAATGATTTCACATTTGAGCAGATACCACCCATTTGTGTTTGCATTAGCCACACACCATCATGGCGTATTAGCTCTGAAGCAAATTTAAAGATAGACATTTCATGTTTGAGTGCATGAAGTCAGGAGCAGAAAGCTGAGGTGTTATATGTGACATTTTCATTGTTGTAGACGGTCTGTTTTTAATATATTGGTTTGAGGTAGTTTAGACAACCTTTGCTCATTCCGTGTTTTGTTTTCTCATACTTTGTAGATAGTTGTATGGGTCAGGTTAGACCTAGATTATACATACTAAAACATACATAAAGTATACCAAAAATGCACAGCCTTACCTGTTTAATGCTAGTATGCAGTTATGCACGGGGTGAGACAGAGAGAGAGTGCAGTCTACTAACACATTTAATCTCTTCCTGCTATGTAAAAGGAGATTAGCTCATTGATTTGTGTGTGTGTGTGTGTGTGTGTGTGTGTGTGTGTGTGTGTGTGTGTGTGTGTGTGTGTGTGTGTGTGTGTGTGTGTGTGTGTGTGTGTGTGTGTGTGTGTGCAATCAGCCAATCAGGAGCTAACAAACAACAAAGTTCCAGGCTACCTATCAGGGTTGCACACAATCAGCAGGGCCAGTAATTGTGCACAAAATTGCCATAATTGGCTGGGTGCCCAAGAGAATTTTGGATGAGGTGGATTACTACATAACCTTCATTTTTCCTGTTTTGTCAAATTGAAATAGATGTGGTAAAGCTCCTTAATTCCTCATTCCCTATCATGGCAGATGACCCCTCCAAAGAGCCTGGTTCTGCTTATGTTGTCTTCCTGTGAAAAGGTTTTGTTCTTTCTTCCTTGCCACTTGGAGTAATGTGACCTCTCTGTACATTGTACAGCACAGAGTAAACTCCCAAACTTCTCTATTCAGTATGTTAAATGCATTGACACCTCATCATTTATTATATGGCGCTACATAAATAAAATGGAATTGACGCGCTGACATTTGAGAATTCAGATAGCGTCCAAACTACAAACAGTTCTGACATGAATGCGAGCAAAAAGCCATTGCCTGCTAGTGTTTGGCACACCAGCTTCCGATTAGAGAGCATTTGTCATAATCCATAGTTGAGCGGATGTCATAATCCAGTGTAAATCACATGAAGTGACAGAGTTTCCACGGCTACGGCCATATGTTCATATTTCCCCCCGTTCAACCTCCACACTACTGTAAGCGCTGATCCATTTTGCATCGGAGCCCCCGTGCACAATCATTCCTCGCTCAGCACCAAGTGAAGGGCACAGAGGACTGCCAGTTTGCTCCTCATTATAACAATATGGGTGATACCTTTTACAGTTGTCAGAGTGAGGGGGTAAATCTGGCTACATCGCCCCCTCTGGCAGAAGGCCTGTCACATCAATGACCACCGCCTCTTCCTGATTTGCTGTCGCCCACAGTTACAGACTGATTCTAATCTGTACCTCAACACTCTGCACTGAGATAATTAAAAACACCACTTTTAAAAGTTTGAGCATTAGCTTTATATAGTGCTTTTTTTTTGGGGGGGGGGGGGGGGGGGTTGACATGATTTCTTTTTTGACAAGTATCACAGTTTTGACATGTATCCACCTCAGGCTGTGACTTGTTTGCAACTGGAGGAAATCCAGAGAAAGTCACATGTTTCCCCCCCACTATCATTTTTTTTTTTTTTTTTTTGAGGTAATTACAGTATTTATGGGTAAATTGTCAAACTAACATGTCTGGAGAGTCATCAGTTGAAGAAGTGCTAAGAGTTGGGAAATCTTATTGTTTGTAAGAACCCTTGTTGATTGTGAAGTCACAGAGGATAAAATAAAAAAAATAAAAAAATATTCATTAGAATGTCAGTAAATGTTAATTGCATCCAGTGGGAAGAGATATATTGGATGAGGGAAAAATATGATAAATGAGCTCCAATAAAACAGCAGCATGCACCTGCTGACAGAGCACATAAACCAACACTGTGTATCAATTTATTGATTCATCAATAGCCAGATCCCCACATCTGCTTCAGTTTACTAGATTGTACATTGCACTCATGCACTAAAGATATGAGGCATGACAACACGCACTCACGTGCATGCGAGCAGCAGGCATATTTCACCAGGCGAGGGGGGAAAATGCTCTCTAACAGAAACGTCAAGGTGTTTTAAGGAAGAAATATGCTTTGGCACACATCATAAATTGATGAAATGTGACCTTGAGTTCTTTTTCTTCTTTTTGCATCAAAATAATGAAAATGTTGCTTGGGTCAGCATAAAATAAAAGAAAGAAAGGGATAAAACAAATTGGGGAATCATTTTTATGGTTATTACCATCACTTGTCAGGAGCAAGGACTTAAAAAAAATAAACCGTTTTAAATGCAATGCTGCAAAGCATCCAGCAACTAACAGATCATTCTCTGCTTATAATAACTCTTACTAATTATGTTTCAGGATCTATAAACCTGTGAATTGAATGGGACTGTTCTCTTCGTGCAATTTATGGGGGGAACGTGAGTGAGTGTGCATCTGAGTTCAATTGAGTTGAAAAACGAGAATGTGTTTGATAGCATCACCAATGCACACAGCAATTCACCCATCGTGGGACATTTTCAGACACTGAAATCAGAGTTGGGGTGAGGTGGGGGGTGAAAAAAATGAGTTAATTATGAGATAATCCTCTGTGGGACATTTTACATGCAGAGGTTTCTTTTTCATTACATGTGCAGTATTATTTCTCTGACTCCATTAACCTGAACATCAAATGTGAACTCAGGAAACTTCAGCATTTAACCACACAGACTGCAGAGAAACATTCCATGTTTAGCCATTTAAACATGACTCAGACTTCAAAACAAAATAAATACAAAAAAAAACAATAAATACACACACACACACACACACACACACACACACACACACACATACACACACACACACATATATATACATATATATATATATATATATATATATAGGGGAAGCCGTGGCACAGTGGATCAGAAATGTTTTGTGGCAGCATAAACACATTACGCATAGGTTTAGTTGATTCTACTGTGGATTTTGTACAGCAAGTTATTGTTTACAAGGCTGTGTTATTTATGTCTCCCCAAGTGTAATTTACAGGTTTTTAAAATCAATTTTAAAATTTTTGATTCACTGTGCCCCAGACACTAATTCAAAGGCCACAGTGAATCAGTGTCCAGGGCACAGTGAATCAACTTAGAATATAATGAAAAAAACACATGATTATAAAGATTTCTTCAAAATTATTCAGTATATGGCGAGGCATATACAAACTATAATCCAGCAAACCAGCTATGTAATGTGTGAGTGTCTTATATAGTGACATAAGTCCTTTAGAAACTATTACAAATTCAACGGTCATAATTTCTGTTCAAACGTGAAAACAGTTGTTTATACACACAAAGTATAGAACTAATTCATGCAAAAATAAATGTATTAGCTTCAACCAGTAATATTTGTCATCCACCTGATAATGGGGCTTAGTAAATCACTTTCTAGACTGATTCACTGTGCCCCAGAGTGCATGTGACACACAGGGGTCATGTTATCAAATAGGTGATAGTCTGGAGAAGACATAACACATGCTCATCAGTTGGATGGGGTAGTCTTCTAACTATTAACAATTTTTGGGGCCACCTTTACTCTGTTGTGAGAAATAAATACAGACACTGACATCCACAAAATTTACTTTTGATAGGAAAAAAAAAAACTGACGTCACTTGCCACTTAGTTTTAACCTTAATGTATCCAAAAGCAAAACATTAATTTATAAGGGGGATGTCTTATGGCATAACTGCTGCAAATATAGATGCAGTTTTGCAGATATAACTACTGATTCACTGTGCCCCGGTTTCCCCTATATATATATATATATATATATATATATATATATTATGTTTGAGATTACTGGAATTTTTTTTTTTTGTTTATTTTTTTATCATTTCCACAGTAGCAGGCAGCTGAGCAAATACAGAACTAGCCTCCCAATGCCATCTGTTTGTGTCCTTGGACAAGACACTTAATCTATACAGTGTCTCAGTTCACCCACATGTAAATGGGTACTGGTGTTGGCTGGGGAAGTAACCTGTCCCATCCAGGGGAAGTCAGACTCTCATCCTCTTGAGACTATGGAATCTGGAGAGAAACACCAACGGGTCTCAGGGCCTATATATGACTTTCTTCAATCTCCATAAGGCCTTTTAGCACCGAGACAGCACAGAGAAATGGTTCATCCCTGTGGTTTCAGTGGGCATAAAGTCAGTTTGTTGTTTAATAAAAGGTCTAATTCCCTGGTGGTGTCATGTACATTATGGCTGTTTTTGTGTGTGTATACAAAAGCATGCACACAGTTCATAGCATTCCCAGATTGGGCATTTTCCATCCAGCCTCAGTATGTGTGTAAAGTTAGTTTGTCCTTGGGTCAAAACCCATAATGAATACTCCTGAGCTTTTTCATTTTTTGAAGGAAACATTCCTGTCAGTTGCACAGTTACAACTCATCTCCTACACTCATCTTTATGTTCAGTTTATAACTTTGGTGTCAATTACTTACCTTTCACCCCCCAAAACACACTTATATGCATGTGTGGAGCAGGTAGCTCTGTGGAAAACAAGTTGGGCTCCCACTGTGTAGACATGTGCTTGATTCCCAGTCCTGCTCTAAGTCTGTGTTCTTCGACAAGAAACTTCATCTACATGGTTTCAGCTCTGAACAGCTACTGGCCTTGAATGTGTTGGACTGGGGTCGCGTCCAGGGGGAATCTTGACTCTTGACCACTTTACACTATGGAATAAGAAACTATGCACTGCACTAATATAACTCAGCCTATACAGGACTTACTTCTTTATTCCTACATGCCCAGCTCAACCTCTTTTCTGCATCCCAACCATCCAGTTATTTCTCTCCACTCTCCATGCCCCTCAGGACCTCGGCCTTTCCTCTTGAAAAGAGTCATCGTTGGTGCACAGCTCATAATAACAGCTGATCTGTTTAAGCAGCTGCTAAAAAGGCCAGGGCATCAGCTACTGAGGTGCCAAGGGAGGAAGAAAGGGTCTCAAACTGAGCATTTAGAAGTAATACGAGGCTGCAACACAAGAATGAGACTTGGAGAGAAAGTAGAAAAAAGATTTTCAGTAGATTCCATTCTTCTCTGGTACATGACTATATTTATTCAGAAAGTTAGTTTTCATGGCTCCAGATTATCTGTGCATAATATTGCAAAAAGTTAGAAAATGCATTTAGATGGCATTCTTATGTTACAAGATCACAAGTGAAGTCTCCTGAATCCAGCTTCAGTTCAATGGGAAAGTGATTTGTGAACACTCACAGCCATCAGATCATATTATGACTATTGCAAATTCTCTGATAATGACTGTAAGGAGACATCCAATTGCAAAATCAATTACATATCTATGCACTTATTGAAAAGCCATCAGAGGCACAGAGGAAAGTGGGTGGGAGGGGGTATCGATATGAAATAGAAACCATGAAACCCACATTGTGCTGGAAGAGATTACAAGGTGGGTGGATTCGTCAGCTAAATGACCAAATCTGGCCAGAAACAGTGATGTAAATAACAATGAAATGGTAAATGCAATAACAGTCACCATCAAATGCCTCAAAATAAAATGTATTTTGTCAGTTTAGTTTGGCATGCTTGTTTGGTTATTGGGCTGCATGAAATTGGGGGAGGACAAAGATTGTAAAAGCATTATATGGAGTTACTTTAAAAAGAAAAAAGACATCTGTGAGAAATCGACAAATGCAAGTTTTCTGTTGACCCATTTTATTCTATTTTATTTTCAAACAATGAGCATCTGAGAAATTTCACTCTGTAAAATTGACCATTTTGAAGTGGAACTATTGTCAGCTCAGATGGCATGCAATGGTGACACACGTTGGTGTGTTCAGCAAACTGGACACTGGGCCTTAAGTCATGGATGGCAAGCACCAAGGCAAACAACCAGTCCAATGAAATTAATCTGCCATAGCCAGGTGAACTGTGAGTGTTCCCTTTGCTTTCTCACATTCACGAGGGTACACACTCACTCATTATGTGTTAGATTATATCCAAACAAGTGCAATACAAGGGCAATACAAATGATACTCCTCAGGAACTCTAGTATCCTACAAAGAGACCTAATACCAAAAGGCATCTACAGCGGCTTGTAAAAGTATTCATACCCCTTGGTATCGCACTCATTTTAATTTGTTTATGGCATTTCAAATACAAAAAGGAAGTTAGGCTTCTCAATATAAAATTTCTAAATTATCTTCCTTAGACTCAAACTGAAAGTAAATATCTACAACTTGATATAAATTAATTAAAATTGTGAGTCATATAAAAGCCAAGATGATGTGTTGCATAAGTAATCAGCCCTCTTGGTATAATACCTGTAAATAATCAGTTTAATTACCAGTTTTCTTCAGACAAGTCAGGAGATGGATACATGAACATTTCCAAGTCACTAAATATATCTTGAACTTTATTTGCATTAGTTATGAAGAAATACAAACAGTATGGCACTCTATGGCACCCGACTTGACTTAGAGGGGGAACTTGTCCACACTTCACAGAAAATTATTCAAACTTTTGCAGCAAGCCTTCAAGACAGTCTAACTCATAAAATGCTGTCATATTCTACTACACACACATACAGACACAGCAAGCCCACTCCCAAAAGCTTTTTGAAATTCATTAGAGCAGGTGGACTTCCAACTTCCCAACACAAAACTGAAAGACAAAGCACCACTTCTGAACTCAGTGACTCTGCACCCCCACAGGACTGAGCGGATTAGTTAGGACTGAGGGAGTGAGAAGAGAACTGAGGAATGAATGACATGAAGAGAGAAGTTAGTGCAGGAGAGATTGGCTCCCTTGTCCCATTCCACTTTGTGGGCTGTGCCGTCTGAATAGCTATGCTAATAGCCAGCTGAAAGTATGAAGAGATAACTCAAAACCCACTTGACTTCCTGACATCTACGTGAATGGGGTCATGGTTTTCCTTGGCTAGTTGTTATTCATTTGCCCTGAAAGTAGCCCATCTGTCAGCTTTAGGGGTGATGGTTTTCGTTTTCTGTGTAAATGAGCCAAACGCAGCCCAGGTTCACCTCTGAGTCTTACTGCTACAAATAACAGATTAAGCATTAATTATCATCTAAATGCTTGTCAGAATGCAAAGGGTCATTTTGAAGGTGGGAGTGCAGTATTGTGTCTCACGGCGGTCGTGGCAATTTAGTTAGAGTTTTAACAAATGGTCAGCAAATGTAGCGATTTTAATCATCTGCAGCAGCTGTTCTGACAAATAACAGATTTCAACTTCATCAACCTTTAGTACATTTCTGTATTCCTATTCATGCAGAATGAGCAACCGAGAAACACAACCTATTTGTATACAAGCCCTTTAATTGCATTTCATTATACTTTTGCAACTTCAAAATTTCCAATTTATGGTGAAGGCTAATAAAGATAAGATTTTAGACTTAAAATTAAATACAACAGTTTAGCAAGGACTTGAACTACGCAGAGGTGTGAGTCCAAATTTAAAAGTTATTTAAAAATGTACTGTAATTTATTCTAAGCACATGCATAGATGGATAAATGAGCCCAAACCTTCCAGTGTCCAAATAAAGGGGCACATAATGACGGAAAAACTGATTAAAATAGGGTCAACTGTGATTCAATGTCAATCCACAATGTAAATATTTGGTTTAAATAACATCCCATAGATGTGTCTGCCACCTGCTGGACACATTTGTGATTGTTGCAAGGTCTAATCTCAGCACATGTATGATGAAACTAGGAACAGGTGTGATTGAAGTTGCATGTAGCTTTAATTGAGCTTTTATGGTCAGCTGGTGTTGTCAGCCACCGGTGTCACTGCTGTTTGCACCTTGCACCCAGAAACGACAGATTATGATTTTAATAATGTACTTTGCCAATGCACTGTGACATTGTTTTGTGTTTGATAAAGGCCAGAGAAATTCCATTTTACACATTAATTTAGCAGCCAACTACTATTTTCTCCATAAATATGTAATGATACAGAGGTATCCTGTGCAAGAATGAGTCAACACTCCTGTGTGTGCTGTACTCAAAGCTTTTCTATTCATCATTTTTATTATCGATGGTAACCACCATTCCTCCCATCATTCAGAAACAGTTGCAAAGGCCAATATAGCAAGATGGCAGAGAGTGGTCACATCTGGGAGCATACAGTGGTGCTGCACCCACAGCACCATGGAACAGCCTTGAGTCCTGGATGGCATCCACCTAGGTAAACAATTGGTTCATGCCTATATAACTAAAATAAACATCAGCCATGTGAAACATAGATGTTTCCTTGATCTTCTCCAGTCACTAGGGTCATCAATTCTCAGGCACTTATGTGCTAGCATATCAAAACGTGCAGCAAAAACGCATAGCAAAATGTGACTCATGGCCAAAAATTTCAAAGTTGATGCTCACTCAGAATGCAAGTGATTCACCAAAAGTAGTGATTTACTGACACAAGCTAAAAAAAAAGGAGAGTTGTCTGGTTGCACTTGTTACCTGTACTGCATGATTTATAACACCATGTAAAGCCCCAGTCACACGGCACTAACGAAGGACACCAAAGCCAAAATGAAACAAGAAATCTGGACTTGCGTTGACTTTCGGAGACATCGTTTAAAGCGTCAAGGTCACCGTTCACTTTGTTTTTCTTTTGTTAGTTTTGGTTTTGTTTCATTCTTTTATGCGCTCCTGGACTAGCAGGCTTTTTGGTGATGGGAGAAGTGCACTTTTTCTCAATGATTTGTGACTTTTGTCCTTTGTTCAGCTATCACCGTGTGCCATGTGACCGGGCCCTAAGACCCCACAAGACCCCTACTGATATATTGACAGGATGATAAACACAGTATGTTGTTAATTTTGCAGATATGAAGACTTATTTTTTCAAATAAACAAAACAAACACTTTGGCTCTTGGAATTTGTCAATACATACAGTAGTTTGTTAAAAAATGCTGTCAAGCATAGCTGGGACCCCATCACCCCTTGGTCACATTATCTACAAGAGAACAACTGCCATTCAGTCAGAGTGGGTGCTTTACAGTGACAAGTGTTCATTATGCCACCAGCTAGTTGGGGCCAACACCGACAAGGTCTATATGCAAATGCTGAGCAATGCAACACGGTGACAGCTAATCCGACGGACAGCAGCAAGAGGTACATGGGTTGGTTATATTTACAATGAAATTCATATTTAACTGAATAAAAGTATACTTAGTTAAAAAAATAAAAATAGTGCAACTGGAATTGCCCTGTGACAGACTGGCATCCTGTCCAGAGTGTACCCCGCCTCATGGTCTATGACTGCTGGGATAGGCTCCAGCCCCCGTAACCCTTGATTGGACTAAGTGGTTGAAGATGAGTGTGTGTGAGCAACTGGAATTCACCTACCTGGAATGACCATCTCCAAGAGGAGAGTTTGTGACCAATGGTGTGGGCTATACATTCAATTTCAGGTCTACATTTTCTCAAAGCCCTTCAAGCTAATAAAGGGCTTGAACATGACTCTGAATCTGTGTTCCATATGGATTTTAACTGATATTTTATCTATGTATCATATTTTCATGCATGGAGTCTTTTAAACTATGAACAAAGCTACTTCATTCAACACTGGCACTAGTTTGTAGTACATTTAAAAATGTCAGAACAAAACCTCTTGTTCTCTGTCTGTTATGGTTAACAGCCGCCTGAGTGCAGAATCCAAAGTGCAATTTTTAATGAGCAAGAGTTTGATCACATCCAAGAGGTAATTCTCATGTGTGCTCGGACAAGAGACAGCAATGAGTGACATGGACATTTCAGTTGATTAAAGGCAATGTGATTGTTCCTGATTAAAGAGGAGCTTTTTTCCCATATCTTCTGGGTTATGACAGCATAAGATGGCACCTCATTGCCACGGAGCAGGAAGTTACACCCATCACACACAGCCGTAATGAGAAGAGCTCCTTTCTTGGCACCATTTGAGGTTGATAAAAAAATTATTTATTTTCAGCCCCACAAGTCAGTCGCCACACAATCGTTGCTTGATCAACACTAACAGCTTCCACCTTCTTGGCACATTAGACTTTCCAATCAGTGATCATGCCACAGTTAGTTTTTTTCCCACCCAAAAAGGAGCTGAAACAAAACTGTTTAAATTGCATTTGACTAAGTTTTAAGATCTTTCATTTGTCATTGAACCCATGGAATATAAATTCTATTTTGTTTTCTTTGACAGTTTTCCGCTGCTTCCAGGCAGCCTGTTCGAAAAACCCTACAAAATGAAAAGAAGTTGCATCAGTCAAAGTGTGAAGTCTCCACTCCAAACTAAAAAAACACTTAAATGTCATTGCACAACAAGTCTCAGACTGTGTTGCTATTTTGTCCTCAATCACTGCATTACTTTGATGCTGTAGAAAAGAAAAACAAAAATGTAATTCCTGCAAAAACACAATGGAACCCTTTCAAAAAAAGTTATTGAAAATTAATTAAAAACTCCTTGTTATGAAGACTGTTCATGTGCAAATGCTGATGCTAATTACTGAATCGGGGAATGCAATTCTTATAGGCATCGCCAACGCTAAAAGGAGATTTGCATCTGCTTTGGGGAAGGCTGCTGTGATGAGCCCCTGAAAAATGAAAGGTTGATGAATGCATCAGTACACAGTTTATTAGCAGCTGTTCAGGTTTGCCTTTTGATCGCGAGAGTTTAACATGTGGCCCTATTGGAATGAACAAAGAATGCATCACTGACTTTCTGGAAGTGATTTGCAAACAGCTTGAAACATTTTTTGATGTTTCAGCCAGTCAGAAGACACTTGTTATTAGCTGTAGAGTTTAGTCATCCTCCAAACAAACTGGAGGCTGGAAGATTCCACAAAGTAACAGTTCTGAGCTGGATGTTGCAACTATTGAAGCAAACCTGTGAGCTCTTTTTGGCAAACAATGCAAGCTCCTCAGAACAGATACACATGCCTCATTCACATTACCAAATAGAGTAGTTCATTTTTCAATAGTGTCATGTGATTCTATAAAATTCACTCTAAATTGGGCATGCTATTTCAGATGCAAAATTTCTGAAGCTCCCCTCTGCTCATCAAACGCTGCCTACTTGAACATGTGACTGCTGTAGCTGCTCAGACCCACCTCAAACCCAGCATCCACCCCTGGGCTCCACTTGGTGAGGAAATATGTATTTAATCAACACTCCTTAATCTCAAGCAAGCATCTGCGGGGAGTGAAGTGATCACAGTCTGTATCTGCCAACGCTATGTGCAGTTGAAATATATATTCTGCTGTGCAAGTTGTCTGACTTTTTTCTTCAAGAGTGACGAGCTTTAGGGCCCCTTCACCAATCTGGTCTCACGGCAAGTCATGATTCAGCAGCACGAAATATACATTAATCTACTGGTTCGTGATATTGTGACGAAAAGTGCCTCATTTTCGTCACAGCAGCACAAATTCATTCTAATTCATTCCGTGATGGCTGCACGAAATTAAAAGTGAAGCAGGGGGTGGCTATGGTTAGGGTCGGGGGAAAGAGTAAGATTAGGTTATGGTTAAGGTTAGGGTCAGGGGTAGGAGTAGGGTTAGGAATAGTGAGTTAAAAAAAACCCCGTCATGAAAATTTGACTCATTTCGTCACATGAGCACGAAAAAAAAAAATGTGAGACTGGGCTGCCTCCACACACAGTATGAATGTGGTTGAATTGCGCATGAAGCAGGAATTGTATGCAATGCATGTAAAATGGGAGCTGCCTCTAACGCCTCGTACACCTGTTGCTACAACTATTTGCACACACCAGCGGCTGAAAGACAGATCAAATGGGCTGGACGAGCCCATTTGATCCCTCTCATGGCAGGTGTCGGTCAAATTCCAGGTGACACACATGAACATCAGACACCGCTTACTTGGCACTTAGAAAATGTGTGGCCATTTGCACTATTAGCACGAAACTGCAGACGATCACTTTCGAGCTGGCGGTGAAATTTGTGCTCCCACAAAATTTGTGCCCCCACGACAGTGGAGATGCCGAGTACACGTGGCATGCCAGAGTGTCGTTTCCCCCCAGAACGTGCGTGCTTGTGTTTTGCATGATTCCCCCCAACATATGCATGCATGTGGTTCACGCCCCCCCCACAGGTGAGGCGCCTCTCATCTGAACATGTACCATGTTTTGACGGACACATCCATGTGTGTGCTTGCTGTCCTCGCATGGAAATACATAAAAACATATCGCTTTTGCGACAGGCTGGAGAGTGTGCACAGTGCGCACATTGACAGGCTGTCCCAGCTGGAATGGACCGTTAGTTCATTTGGGCATGCAGCAGGTGATCTGAATGTCACGTCAGTCTGTTGACTGGGATTGCTCCATGTACTGTGATCTCTTCCTTGTCAATCATCACTGTATCTTGTTGGTTGGCTAGCAGTTGCTTGTCTGTCTGTAATTCAAAGTCCTACAGGACCCTTAACCCTGTTGTTCTCATCCACCTTTGACAATGTTTTTCACTGGGACCTGGGATCTTCCCGGGTCCCGTACACTGTTCATTACCCTTGGCTGTTCCTCTGTGTATGATGTCCCAGCTTGCATCTTGCTACTATATGCTGGACTGTCTCTAGGGCACATTTGCACAGCCTACAACTTGTGTCCTTTCGGTGTGGAAGACTCCAGCTTCTATGGATTTGGTGGTATAGATTTTGTTCGTGCCCTGCCATGATGAGAGCATCCATGTTGTGCTTTAGTCTGGCCACTGGTTGTACTTCTTGATATCAGCCACTTCCTCAATCTGTTGATGGTACATCCCATGGAGGGCCTTGGTCTTCCATGATACATATATATATATATGGCCCCAATAAGTGTGGCTTTGAAATGTTGCCAACTCTTGTTCCAATGGGTGGCCCCCAGTGGGTCATTGGCTATTTCTGTGTAGTTTTGTTTTCTGTCCAGTCCTGAGACTGGAAGGTTGTGTCCTAAGTCTTGAGCTCACAGGAATCTTCAGTCACATATGGGGAAGACTGGGTCCACAGTTTTGTTGTTTGGCTGGTCTGTCCCTCATCTTCTGGCAGTGCAGTGTATTGATCCTGTCCTTGCACATGTTATTTCTTGAGGGCAAGTTGCTCAGTGGTGCTTGCTGTGGCATCACAGTTTACGGGCTATGTGGTATTGATGCACTCCCCCTGTATCACACACACAGTCACTTGTTTTCATAATCTGGATGCAGATTTCTCACAAATATTCATGTGACATCATGTCCAGTAACTCAAAATTATGTATATGTCTGTGATCAGTGCTGTGATCACCCTGACCATCTCCTCAATGAATTATGGCTTGTTTGCATCTTTCCTGTTGTGACAACTCATGATTCTTGTTTAATGGTGCTCTTGTGTATCACCCCTTCAATTCACTGGAAAAAATAGAAAGGAGGTAGCAAATCACTGACAATATTAAAAACTTTTATTTTGTATGAGATGAGGTAGCTATAGCTCATGCTCATGAAATATTCAGACAAAAAAAGAAAAACATTTTCTAAAATTCCTGTCATTTGGTCATT
This sequence comes from Thalassophryne amazonica, assembly GCF_902500255.1. NCBI lineage: Eukaryota > Metazoa > Chordata > Actinopteri > Batrachoidiformes > Batrachoididae > Thalassophryne > Thalassophryne amazonica. Next base: position 88,225,861 of record NC_047117.1, on the reverse strand, counting down.
CCCTTTTTTCACTTGTGGTAGCCACAGCAGATCCAAGGTGGACCTACATGTTGATTTGACAAAAGTATTATGACATATGCCATTCCTCCTGAAGGAGCTCCGCATTACATGGAGAGGGAGCAGGAGTGGCCTTGATCTGGGAACCTGTTGCACTGGAAATGAGCACACTAACTGCTTGGCCAGCAGCCCTCTAAAATGCCTCAATCCAAATAGTTTAAAGTTCAGCTGGTTTTTGAGCATCATTCAGAAATAAACATGAACAGGTAGAACCAGACTTCCATTGGTTTCAGCTTTTTAAAGCAAATATTTGCAGCATAGTTTGGACCAGTTTAATGGTTATTATTTGTAACAAGTGGTGACTAAGATTGTCCAAATTACAGACAGTCAGGAAAACAAATGGAACATTTTGATTTGCAGTCAACTCAAAATCTAATCATCTTTCTTGAATCAGAAACATTCATTGTCCTCTAAACATACAGACTGCAGAAAGAAAAAAACAAACCTCTTTGGGAGAAAATAAACTGAATAAAATCAATATAAATAAATTAAACTATTAAATTAAAAATTCCACTAAAGTTTCAGAAGAGATTAAGCCTTTATGTTCTTGTTCTTGCACAAAGATTTCCAAGCAGTTTGTCTGTGAGCAGTGTGAAGAGGAGCTTTTTAAGCAGTGCTTGACTACCAACAAGCACTTGGTGTGGCTGATTAAACAAATGAGATAAGGTGAGACAATGCTGATGAATCATTTGAGATGTGGATCAATGTCCAAAATGATAAAGTTAAAGACCACATGTAAATGTCCAGAAAAATAGATTTTACTGAAAGGATGTTCTGCATGAAGTCAAAAATTTCACTGTATTTTTTTTTTTTTTCCAAATCAGTCTGTCAGTTTATTTTGTTTCTTTTTTGGTCACACATTGCTCCTGAAATATCCCCTTGCTGATGAGAGTGCATGCTACTGAAAGACATCAAGGCAGGGACCATGAGCAAATGTTTTATTTCTCAACAGCAGAGGACACAAACCTTTGGGAAGCTTTTTTGTCAGATATGTCTCTGAATGAAAACAATGAAATTGACAGAACTGAGGAGATTCTGACAGTGTAGAACCCAGGTGGTGTACAGCCTTATAGTAGCAGGAGGTGGTAATGGTAGAAAAAAAAAAAAAAAAAAAAAAAAAAAAATATATATATATATATATATATATTTTTTTTTTTTTTTTTTTTTTTTTCAAATATGCTTACATCCACTTCAGAGATTGTGCATTGTGTAATTTGTGAGATATTTCATATATGAAGTGGGTGTCGACCATGACAAAAAAAAAAAAAAAAAACACCCCATGCAAAAAAGAAAACTGCAATATATACTGTAATTTTAACATCTTTCAAAATATTAGAATGTAATTGTTTTGACTTCATGATTAGTTTTGATGAACCCTGCATTGAACACAACATTCAAGATTATGATATATGATGCTCCTGACTAGTACTTGTTTTAGAGAAGTCACAAAAGCTACATAGGTACTGATATTATTACAGTGATCATGCAATTACACATGTAATTTCAACTCACAGCATGGCAAGTTGTAGTGTCATGGCCAAGCCAAAAACAAGATCTCAGGCTAAAGAATTTGATAAAACCTTCAACAGTGGTTTATGTTTTTAAAGTTTTTGAAGAGCATGGCCTCCTCCTAAGTTCTGTTATTCACACAGTGTGACTGAAATAAAACCTTTGACAATGGTTTATGTTTTTAAAGTTTTTGAAGAGCATGGCCTCCTCCTAAGTTCTGTTATTCACACAGTGTTACTGAAATAAAGCCTTTGTGAAAGAATTGTGTTTATAAAGTTTGTGAAGAGCATGGACAAACTTTACACATAGTGGAATAGCCAGATAATTGAAGATAGACCATACTTTGTTACATTCAAGGGGTGGGGGTTATGATCAAGATATAGGATTAATTTTGATGCCAAAATGCTCGTATTCATATTGTGAATCATTTCCTAAGTGGATGTATTGAAATTCTGACTTGTGATTTTGCCACCTCCTGCTACTTACAGGTCCGAGCCAGAATGGTCAGAAGGAGAAGATTCAGACAAGGAATTCCACGGAAACACTGACAGTGAAAGCCAAAGTGGAGGGGAACAAGGTGTTTGGAAGGTCAGCAATTTGGTTGTGTAATTGTTAATGTTACTTCCCTAATCAAAGTTTTAAATGGGTAACACACTGGACAATGGTCCAGTTGAAGATTCATGTTGAAATAGGTGTATGATCAAATTAACCTTCTCACAGAATGCATCTACAATATGCACCCTATAGATTTTACTGTATTGTGTCGCATGTACACTGAAAACGTCTGTTGGATTTAAATAATGCACATCAGTTACACATGATCAGAATGCATCTTGTACCTTCAGGATAATGCTGTGGGTGCCGCCCTCCTTCACCAGGACTTAAACAAGCACAGTGTCAGCTGCATCTTGTTTATATCCCTGTCATTAGTTAATGGCAACTACATATGGTAGGGTTGGTCTTTTTGTGGAACTATCCCAGTCCTTTTGTTTTTTCTTTAAAAATTGTGCCTGTACTTTGTATTGCTCCTTCTTCATAGAAAATTCATGAAGAATGATGGCAGTTTTTGGCACACTGCCACACCAAAATACATTACAGCGAGTCATCATCTCCTAAAATAGAGTTTACGTACTGTGATGATTCAAAATATCTGAATCATTATTTCCATAAAAGGTGCATGAAAAACACTTTTCTGCTCTGGGTGTGAAATGTTTAGTTATTCCTCGGCCTCCTTTAGCAGTAATGATACTTGTAATAAGTGTAGCTTATTCGTAGCTTTGGAGGCCAGGCTGGGCGAATTGGAGACTCGGCTCCGCACCGTGGAAAATTCTACAGCTAGCCAGGCCCCTGTAGTCGGTGCGGACCAAGGTAGCTTAGCCGCCGTTAGTTCCCCCCTGGCAGATCCCGAGCAGCCGGGAAAGCAGGCTGACTGGGTGACTGTGAGGAGGAAGCATAGTTCTAAACAGAAGCCCCGTGTACACCGCCAACCCGTTCACATTTCTAACCGTTTTTCCCCACTCGACGACACACCCGCCGAGGATCAAACTCTGGTTATTGGCGACTCTGTTTTAAGAAATGTGAAGTTAGCGACACCAGCAACCATAGTCAATTGTCTTCCGGGGGCCAGAGCAGGCGACATTGAAGGAAATTTGAAACTGCTGGCTAAGGCTAAGCGTAAATTTGGTAAGATTGTAATTCACGTCGGCAGTAACGACACCCGGTTACGCCAATCGGAGGTCACTAAAATTAACATTAAATCGGTGTGTAACTTTGCAAAAACAATGTCGGACTCTGTTGTTTTCTCTGGGCCCCTCCCCAATCGGACCGGGAGTGACATGTTTAGCCGCATGTTCTCCTTGAATTGCTGGCTGTCTGAGTGGTGTCCAAAAAATGAGGTGGGCTTCATTGATAATTGGCAAAGCTTCTGGGGAAAACCTGGTCTTGTTAGGAGAGACGGCATCCATCCCACTTTGGATGGAGCAGCTCTCATTTCTAGAAATCTGGCCAATTTTCTTAAATCCTCCAAACCGTGACTATCCAGGGTTGGGACCAGGAAGCAGAGTTGTAGTCTTACACACCTCTCTGCAGCTTCTCTCCCCCTGCCATCCCCTCATTACCCCATCCCCGTAGAGACGGTGCCTGCTTCCAGACCACCAATAACCAGCAAAAATCTATTTAAGCATAAAAATTCAAAAAGAAAAAATAATATAGCACCTTCAACTGCACCACAGACTAAAACAGTTAAATGTGGTCTATTAAACATTAGGTCTCTCTCTTCTAAGTCCCTGTTGGTAAATGATATAATAATTGATCAACATATTGATTTATTCTGCCTTACAGAAACCTGGTTACAGCAGGATGAATATGTTAGTTTAAATGAGTCAACACCCCAGAGTCACACTAACTGTCAGAATGCTCGTAGCACGGGCCGGGGCGGAGGATTAGCAGCAATCTTCCATTCCAGCTTATTAATTAATCAAAAACCCAGACAGAGCTTTAATTCATTTGAAAGCTTGTCTCTTAGTCTTGTCCATCCAAATTGGAAGTCCCAAAAACCAGTTTTATTTGTTATTATCTATCGTCCACCTGGTCGTTACTGTGAGTTTCTCTGTGAATTTTCAGACCTTTTGTCTGACTTAGTGCTTAGCTCAGATAAGATAATTATAGTGGGTGATTTTAACATCCACACAGATGCTGAGAATGACAGCCTCAACACTGCATTTAATCTATTATTAGACTCTATTGGCTTTGCTCAAAAAGTAAATGAGTCCACCCACCACTTTAATCATATCTTAGATCTTGTTCTGACTTATGGTATGGAAATAGAAGACTTAACAGTATTCCCTGAAAACTCCCTTCTGTCTGATCATTTCTTAATAACATTTACATTTACTCTGATGGACTACCCAGCAGTAGGGAATAAGTTTCATTACACTAGAAGTCTTTCAGAAAGCGCTGTAACTAGGTTTAAGGATATGATTCCTTCTTTATGTTCTCTAATGCCATATAACAACACAGTGCAGAGTAGCTACCTAAACTCTGTAAGGGAGATAGAGTATCTCGTCAATAGTTTTACATCCTCATTGAAGACAACTTTGGATGCTGTAGCTCCTCTGAAAAAGAGAGCTTTAAATCAGAAGTGTCTGACTCCATGGTATAACTCACAAACTCGTAGCTTAAAGCAGATAACCCGTAAGTTGGAGAGGAAATGGCGTCTCACTAATTTAGAAGATCTTCACTTAGCCTGGAAAAAGAGTCTGTTGCTCTATAAAAAAGCCCTCCGTAAAGCTAGGACATCTTTCTACTCATCACTAATTGAAGAAAATAAGAACAACCCCAGGTTTCTTTCAGCACTGTAGCCAGGCTGACAAAGAGTCAGAGCTCTATTGAGCTGAGTATTCCATTAACTTTAACTAGTAATGACTTCATGACTTTCTTTGCTAACAAAATTTTAACTATTAGAGAAAAAATTACTCATAACCATCCCAAAGACGTATCGTTATCTTTGGCTGCTTTCAGTGATGCCGGTATTTGGTTAGACTCTTTCTCTCCGATTGTTCTGTCTGAGTTATTTTCATTAGTTACTTCATCCAAACCATCAACATGTTTATTAGACCCCATTCCTACCAGGCTGCTCAAGGAAGCCCTACCATTATTTAATGCTTCGATCTTAAATATGATCAATCTATCTTTGTTAGTTGGCTATGTACCACAGGCTTTTAAGGTGGCAGTAATTAAACCATTACTTAAAAAGCCATCACTTGACCCAGCTATCTTAGCTAATTATAGGCCAATCTCCAACCTTCCTTTTCTCTCAAAATTCTTGAAAGGGTAGTTGTAAAACAGCTAACTGATCATCTGCAGAGGAATGGTCTATTTGAAGAGTTTCAGTCAGGTTTTAGAATTCATCATAGTACAGAAACAGCATTAGTGAAGGTTACAAATGATCTTCTTATGGCCTCGGACAGTGGACTCATCTCTGTGCTTGTTCTGTTAGACCTCAGTGCTGCTTTTGATACTGTTGACCATAAAATTTTATTACAGAGATTAGAGCATGCCATAGGTATTAAAGGCACTGCGCTGCGGTGGTTTGAATCATATTTGTCTAATAGATTACAATTTGTTCATGTAAATGGGGAATCTTCTTCACAGACTAAAGTTAATTATGGAGTTCCACAAGGTTCTGTGCTAGGACCAATTTTATTCACTTTATATATGCTTCCCTTAGGCAGTATTATTAGACGGTATTGCTTAAATTTTCATTGTTACGCAGATGATACCCAGCTTTATCTATCCATGAAGCCAGAGGACACACACCAATTAGCTAAACTGCAGGATTGTCTTACAGACATAAAGACATGGATGACCTCTAATTTCCTGCTTTTAAACTCAGATAAAACTGAAGTTATTGTACTTGGCCCCACAAATCTTAGAAACATGGTGTCTAACCAGATCCTTACTCTGGATGGCATTACCCTGACCTCTAGTAATACTGTGAGAAATCTTGGAGTCATTTTTGATCAGGATATGTCATTCAAAGCGCATATTAAACAAATATGTAGGACTGCTTTTTTGCATTTACGCAATATCTCTAAAATCAGAAAGGTCTTGTCTCAGAGTGATGCTGAAAAACTAATTCATGCATTTATTTCCTCTAGGCTGGACTATTGTAATTCATTATTATCAGGTTGTCCTAAAAGTTCCCTAAAAAGCCTTCAGTTAATTCAAAATGCTGCAGCTAGAGTACTGACGGGGACTAGAAGGAGAGAGCATATCTCACCCATATTGGCCTCTCTTCATTGGCTTCCTGTTAATTCTAGAATAGAATTTAAAATTCTTCTTCTTACTTATAAGGTTTTGAATAATCAGGTCCCATCTTATCTTAGGGACCTCGTAGTACCATATCACCCCAATAGAGCGCTTCGCTCTCAGACTGCAGGCTTACTTGTAGTTCCTAGGGTTTGTAAGAGTAGAATGGGAGGCAGAGCCTTCAGCTTTCAGGCTCCTCTCCTGTGGAACCAGCTCCCAATTCAGATCAGGGAGACAGACACCCTCTCTACGTTTAAGATTAGGCTTAAAACTTTCCTTTTTGCTAAAGTTTATAGTTAGGGCTGGATCAGGTGACCCTGAACCATCCCTTAGTTATGCTGCTATAGACGTAGACTGCTGGGGGGTTCCCATGATGCACTGTTTCTTTCTCTTTTTGCTCTGTATGCACCACTCTGCATTTAATCATTAGTGATCGATCTCTGCTCCCCTCCACAGCATGTCTTTTTCCTGGTTCTCTCCCTCAGCCCCAACCAGTCCCAGCAGAAGACTGCCCCTCCCTGAGCCTGGTTCTGCTGGAGGTTTCTTCCTGTTAAAAGGGAGTTTTTCCTTCCCACTGTAGCCAAGTGCTTGCTCACAGGGGGTCGTTTTGACCGTTGGGGTTTTACATAATTATTGTATGGCCTTGCCTTACAATATAAAGCGCCTTGGGGCAACTGTTTGTTGTGATTTGGCGCTATATAAAAAAATTGATTGATTGATTGAAATGTGTCATCAAAATCAATGTTCTGATGAATGTCAGTTTGATTCATATGAAAGCAAATGAAAACTTTCTTTCATTGTACTTGGAGGTACACTGCAGTTTTTTTCTTTCGCTTTTTCTTTATTGTTTATTTAATGAGGACAATGCACATTAATTAACACCTTGTAGATTTTCATGCTATAGTGTAAATATGCCAGATTTAGCTAAAAGCTACTTTCTATCTGTAGTCCTCAGACACACAACAGCAAACAATAATTACACTAAATACAAAACATTAAATTATATACAATACATATCACCTATGTTGACAGGTTTAATTGTTTTTAAGCTCATTTTTAAAGAACTCAGGGTGGGACTGTCTCGTATAGTTGTTGGAAGGCTGTTCCAGTTTGTACAACCCTTCACAGAAATGATGTTTTGTCCTGTGGCAGTTCATCTAAAGGGCACCTCATAGTCACCTCTAGAAACAGACCTAGTCCTGAGGTTACGATCTCTATGTCTAATAAATTACTCCAAAGGAGGAGGGGCTAGGCCATGGAGAGGTTTGGAAATGAGACAAGCTGCTACTTTTGACAATAAACCCATTTTAATTTGCAGAAATGTTAAACATTTTAAATATTGTTTTACAGCCTGGTGAATGAAATAACATTTTTGCTTTAAATGCTGCTATTTTTACATGGGTGATGGTTGAAGCTGTCTATTTACCATACAATTTCTGACACAGAGGGTAAATCAATCAAAGTGATGACTGCGAGAGAACTGCTGGACTCTCTGCACTTCTCTTACTTTTCTGACAAACGGCATTTTCACATAGTTGATTGTATGAGTATCACAGTGTCTTGTGGAGAAAATGCATATATGCACCTGATGACCCACAGTGAAGGAAAGATGCATCGTGACAGCAAAAATGAGTTGAGAACCGAAAGCCAAAGAGGACAAAAAAGGAGGTGTGAAATGGAAACGTTGCACTGGGCGCAATGTAACTATATAAAATCTGAGCGAGTGCATTTGATCATGGGCTTTGACAGAAACAGGGATGGAACAATACAGTGCAGGGAGGGGATGTGGAGGTGAGAAAGTGTAAAACCATGAAGTGACTTGCTCTAGACCCTTTGTGATGTTGTGCACGTCCAGAACACTGGCTCTTTGTCATGCCAAACTACAGCAGTGGTACAGGGTACAGCCCTGTGATATTTCCAGCCTGCTGCGGTGAAACATGTAGTGGCTTCAGGCCATGCAGGTTTAGTTAGAGTCTGACTCATGGTCATGATGTAGTGTCTCACCCAGTGATAGCTTTGAGATATATGAGCTGGTATTTCCAGAGCCAGACACAGAGCACCATTTCCTCAGCCAGATTAGAAACTGTTCCCAAAGGGCAAATTTGCTTTAGATGCAGGTCTAAACAAAGGCCACCACACCAATTCCTAACAATCAGCACAACAAAGAAAGCAACTCCAGGAACATGAGCTCTCATCAGATTTGGTGAGGGAGCTGTGGCCTGTTCCACACCAACACAGTTAGGATTGCAACACAGCAAAAGCACAAGCTCTGCAAACACAAACAAACAAGCAGGAAAGTAGTTTAAATTTGCACAAGTTCAACTTTCAAATAGATGCCTTTGGCAGAAATTATCCGCTGGATACATAAAGGAGGATACTGAAGTGCACTCCTTCTGTCTGTCTCCTGTCTTTCTTATGCACATAAGAACTTGCACAAAATTGACCTGATTTTTCATCAAAATTGAAATGGAAATTTTAAATTACTGTATCTCGGGCGGGTTTGAATTTGAGCTTGATTGAGGCTCCAGCAGTGGCAGGACATTGGTGCCAGCAAGGCCTTCTGCCCTGGGTTAGAAAAGAACTTAGGAGTTACATACATGTCATTTTTCTCACACTGCATTGTGTGTTGGGATGGCTCCTCCATGCTAGGCAGAGACGCTATTCCATTGTCATCATGACTGGTGAAAGAGAAGGTTGTACAGAGGAACACGGAGAGACAATGTGGAGTTTTCTGCAGCTAAAGAGTTGGATTTTGGCTGGAATAAGGAAGAAAGTAAAGGAAGGGGAGAAGACAAAGAAAATGGTTTGACTGCCAGACCTTCAAAGCTGTACGGCCTTTGGTCTTTAAGAATAATTTTCTTTGGCAGCACTATAATTTTTCCCTAAGCATTAAAATAAGTGATTCATATTATGATTTTGACCATTGGTGGGTAGGAATTCAAGCAATGGCAGCTTGTGAAACTTCCGATGGACTGTCTCTTGTTATTTACATAGATATTTTAAAATATCTTGTTTTTCGGACTCTGATGACATTTCAGAGGAGTTTAGAAATTACAATCTATGTAAAACTTTACAGTTCTGCAGCTGCTGGATGTTCAGGTACAGACCTACTCTTCTTTTTGAACTACTATCAAACAGAATTAATAACTTTGGAATATTTTGCGAAGTAGTTCGTTTTTGAGTCATAGTTCATGAGTTACATTATGGAAGCAAACAGAAAAGTGTTGTCAGAGAGCACAGAGTATGTAATAAATCCCGAGCCCCATTGTGCTTATCTCCAAGTTCCATGGCATGAAACGCATGAGTACACCACTTTCCCTGGAAGCCAGTCCATCACAGGTTACTTCCCAGTGACCCAGCTGTAGGTTCAATCTTCACTGATATACAAAGTTTAGTGAATTCATGAAAAGGTGGGGGGGATTAGACCAACAGACAGACATGATGACCTTGGCCCCAGTGATTGAACACTGGGAAAGCTGACATTGGTGGCCATTCTGGAAACTGCCTCTGTACACAGGTCATATTTGGAGAGCACTGGAGTCAAAAATCTACATTATGACCTTCTGATGCCAAAAACCTTGAATGTTTTGGAGGAAAAATCCATCAAGGGCAATTATGTAAGTAACTGTTAATCACTTAACACATTTGGTATAAATTAGTTAAAGGACCCTTAAGAATTCGGGGAAACAACAGTTATAATGAAATGTTCTTCGAGCATTTTTAATGGTTAGATATGCATTTGATACGTCATCAATCCCATGTTCACTTACCTCACATGTCTGAGATGTCTTTTAAAGTGTCTTGTACTACAGCATGTATGCATGTATAAGATATGATCAACTCTATCTATCCTAAATGAAATTATATATATGTACACAGTGGCTAAAGGCATCGGCAGAAGCAAAGCTTATCAATGCCTACACCCCTTCATGAAGTAAAATCAAACCAGTATAATCTGAACAACAGTTCAATTTTTTCAATTTCAATTTATTTTCATTTATATAGCGCCAAATCACAACAGAGTTACCTCAAAGCGCTTCACACAGGTAAGGTCTAACCTTACCAACCCCCAGAGCAACAGTGGTAAGGAAAAACTCCCTCTAAGGAAGAAACCTCAAGCAGACCAGACTCAAAGGGGTGACCCTCTGCTTGGACCATGCTACAAAACATAAATTACAGAACAATTCACGGACGAATATACAAGAAATGCAATTGGCGCACAGGACAGGAGGATCACCAACACGAACACAACTCCCATCTCTGGATGGAGCTTAAACAGAGAGAAAAAAAACAGAATCAGGCATCAGAAAGACAAGAAATACTGTATAATTTGTCAGCATTAAGCAACAAGAAAAACAGAGAAATACTAATGTGATCGCCGGCCACTAGCCCTAAACTTCACTAAAAGACCCAGAATTTAGGTAAAGTTGAAGCCGCGGCCCGCTCCAATTACTAATAAAATGAATTAAAAGAGTAAAAAGCATAAAATAAAACTGTACCAGTATGCTAGCCATATGAAAGGGAAATTAAGTGCATCTTAAGTCTGGACTTGAAAGTCTCCACAGAATCTGACTGTTTTATTTATGCAAGGAGATCATTCCACAGAACAGGGGCACAATAAGAGAAAGCTCTGTGACCCACAGACTTCTTATTCACCTTAGGGACACAAAGTAGTCCTGCACCCTGAGAACGTAAAGCCCGGGCCGGTACGTAAGGTTTAATTAGGTCAGCTAGCTAGGAGGGTGCCAGTCCATGAATAATTTTATAGGTTAGTAGCAGAACCTTAAAATCTGATCTCACTGGGACAGGAAGCCAGTGAAGGGATGCCAAAATGGGTGTAATGTGGTCGAACTTTCTGCTTTGTGTCAAAAGTCTGGCTGCAGCATTTTGAACCAACTGGAGACCCCTAATGCTAGACTGCGGTAAACCAGAAAATAGAACATTGCAGTAGTCCAATCTAGAAGAGATAAATGCATGGATCAGGGTCTCAGCATCAGCCATAGACAGGATGGGACGAATCTTCGCTATATTTCACAGGTGGAAGAAAGCAGTCCTAACAATATTTCTAATGTGGAGGCCAAACGACAACAAAGGATCAAAAATTACCCCAAGGTTCCTCACTTTGTCAGGGTGATGTATGACACACGAGCCTAGGCTGAGTGTTAACTGGTCAAATTGATGCTGAAGTCTCCCTGGACCAAGAACCATCATTTCAGTCTTATCAGAGTTTAAAAGAAGGAAGTTTCTAGACATCCAACTTCTCACTGCTGCAAGGCAATCTTCTAAGGATTTTATGTGAACGAGATTACCAGCAGTTATTGGCATGTATAACTATCATCTGCATAGCAGTGAAAGGTAATCCCAAAACGCTGCAATATGTGCCCAAGCAGTGCTATATAAAGGGAGAAAAGCAGTGGGCCTAAGACAGACCCATGTGGCTCAATGAGATTATTCTCAGTAAGATAGTCTACGAGCTGCCGTGACACCACTTTTTCCAGAATTGTAGAGAAAAATGATAGATTTGATATCGGCCGATAGTTTGTCAATACACTAAGGTCAAGATTAGGTTTCTTAAGTAATGGTTTAATCACTGCAGATTTGAAACATTTAGGAACAGATCCAGAAGTTAAAGAAAGATTAATAATTTCCAGCACAGCCGGCCCAAGAGTGGGCCACAGGTCCTTAAACAGTTTTGTTGGTATAGGATCAAATAAACAGGTTGTGCTTTTTGTTGACATTACGAGTTTTGTCAGCATGCCTAGTGAGATACTGTCAAATTCTGTAAATCTAGGTAATACCTCAGTAGTGGCGCCCACATCAATAGCAGGGTGTAGTGGCTGGATTAAGGCATGCCGGGATATGTTTAACCTGATGTCTTCTATTTTCTTCCCAAAGTAATCCAGGAAATCTTGTGCTGTAAAAGGAGAGTGAACTACAGGTGGTTGTCCATGCAAAAGTGTTGCCACCGTGTCTAACAAGAACTTTGAGTTATGCTTGTTTTTGTTGATCAAATCAGAGTAGTAAGTCCGCATTGTAGCCAATAATGCATGCTTATAGTCTAAGATAGCATCACGCCATGCAAGGAGAAATACTTCTAATTTTGAACGACACCATTTCCGTTCTAGACCTCTTGCTTTATGCTTGAGGTCACGCGGATAATCATTGAACCAATGTGACTGTGATTTGGGTGACTGTGAAGAGCAACTTATAATTAAAATTTCCCAAACAGCTCCCAATGCAAGTTAGTTACCACCTACATATTTCAGAAGAAAAGGTTCAAGTACAACACCTTCGTACAACACAACTCAACCACTTTCATCTAATACATATCTGGAGAATACCATTTCTTTGTATAAATATTTGAACTGTTTGATATCTGGACATCGCTTGAGTTTCTCATGTAGAATATTCCATTTTTCAGGATCACAAATGGAGACACGGAAGCATTTCCTGGTTGTCCTAGCGCCAGCAATTTTAAAATGATACAAACCCCTTAAATTATACATTCCTTCTCTTTGCGTAAAATGTTCATGAATTCTAAATGGTAATTGCTTATTTTTCGCTTTATACATCAATTGAACAGTCTTGAAATAAATCATATCATAAGGTTTTATTATTTTCAATTTAATTAACAATGGATTGGTATGATCCAGATACCCTGCATTGTGAATTGTTCTTAATGTTCTTTTTTGAAGGATGAAGCTTTCCAGTTATTTCTATCATCAATAATCACACCTAGCAACTTATTCTCTTTGACACATGCTATGTTTGCCCAAAGTATATTTAACTGTATATGTACATCCTTTTTTATAATTTCCAAATAACATCATTTTACTTTTAGACCAATTTAATGACAATTTCTTAGTATCAAACCAACTCTTCAACTTTATCTTAAATCAATTCTTAAATCAAATAATAATTGTTGCAAATTCTCTCCTGAACAAAACAAGTTTGTGTCATCAGCAAAGAGAACTGCTTTAAACACATCCAAAACTTTACATAAATCATTGATATATAAAATAAATAATTTTGGTCCCAACACAGAGCCCTGGGGAACCCCACAAACCATGTCCAGATACATAGAACAGCAGTCCCCAAATTCAACAAACTGCTTACGGTTTTGTAAATAGCTTTTAATCCAATTTAGAGCCACTCCTCTGATCCCATAGAGTTCCATCTTTTGAAATATGTTGTGATCAACTGTGTCGAAAGCCTTTCTTAGTTCAATAAATAAACCAGTTACTAATTCCCTTTGGTTCACATGTTTAGTGATCTCTTCAATTACATCAAACAAAGCCAGTGCAGTGAACCATTTCGCTCTGAGCCCATATTGACTGTCATCAAGCAAGATGTGTCATTCAATAAATGTATCCAATCTGTTATTCTAAAGTTTTGGGTTTTTTTTTTTTTGTTTTTGTTTTTTCCCAATACTTTAGAAAATTGTCACAATAAAGACACTGTAGTTAGTAAGAATATGTTTGTCACCAGATTTGAATAGAGGTATCACCTTTGCCACTTTCAAACCATTTGGGACAAATCCAGTTTGAAATGGTTTATTAAATATATAACTTAATGGTTTAGCAATTTCTGTAATTATTTGCTTTACTAAGGCCATATGTACACCATTAAGATCAGTTGACTTTTTGTTTTTACATGTGCTGACTACCATAATACTTTCCCTATCATCAACTGGGCCAGGAACCATTGTGTATGGATTTCTATCAATTAACTGCTGGTTTACCCATATGTAGTGTGTAGATTGTCAGCTGCGAAATCGCATATATATATATATATATATATATATACTCGTATATATATTATAATCATTATATAATCATTAACAAAATGCTGCTGACTGCCTGCACTGTAATAAGGTTTTAGGTTTCACACAAAACCCTGGGTGTGCGAACCAAAGACAACCTTTTTAGATCAGAGCTAGATCTGTGTCTTTAGATCTGACTCACTGCGTACCCTATCCATGCCCCTCTCTGTAGCCTGACATGCACCTCCCAAAAATTGAAAGTACACAGAACAACGGAGACTGCAAGTGCAGTGATTGGTTACTTTTCTGGTTTCTCCTCTTTCTATGTCATATTTTAAAAGTTTTTGCAGTGCTCACGCTAACTGCATTTTGATCATGGATCATGGCCAGCGTTACAACACAGAGTTGAAAAACTACAAAGAAGCTCAAATGACCCACAATTCATGGAGAGATACTGTACATACTATTGATAATGTTGATGATTGCATAAGGTATCTATAATATTGGAGTAAAAGATGCATACTATGCGTATTTCACCTCCAATCCGCACAGATTACAATCCAGTTGCTCACTTTTGTGGGTCATGTTAGGTCATAGCTTCACTAATTTCTTGAATGCTATCAAAACCTTCCCACAGATTATTCATGACAGCATGTCCTGATTAGGTATCCAATCTTTTTTTTTTTTTTGACACTATAGTTAACATTTAGGTGCTCAAAATCAGCAATGGGAGATCTGCTTAAATAATATTAAACACTATTTTCTGTGTATGTGCTTCATGCAGTTAAATTCTCAAGAACATTATAACAAAAATGAAACTGACTTTGTTATCTGGGCTCTTAACTCCAAGTTGCAGTGAACTCAGGATAATTTAGACCAGGGAGAGAAATTCTGCACTAGGTACAATATGTATGTTAAATCTGGATGACACCAAAGATACAGCAATGCTCAGAGTATTTCATCTCCTGTGCTTGAAAATGTTCCACTTTATTTTTTTCTGCACAACTCCTACTCAACTAGTATGAACACCATTAGCGAGAGCAAGACTGGAAACAACCAAGCAGTATTATTTGAAATTGGAAGTACGTCACAAACTCTAGTGCATGTTCATTGTCCTTTTACTGCATAGGCTTGCATTGTTCAATGAGGACGGAAACAAAGTTGGTAAAAGACAAGATGTAGCGCTAAACAGACAGAAATAGACAGACGTCTAGTCTGACACCATTTCTGGGGTTGGTACCAGAGGACAGTTGGCCTCATTGTCGGAGCTGAGGCTGAAACTACATTGTTGCAGTGGTACACACACACACACACACACACACACACACACACACACACACACACACACACACACACACACACACACACACACACACACACACACACACACACACACACACACACACACAGTGGCACACCTTGCATACCAATTCCCATATAATGCATGGATGTCCTCCACGTTTCATCATCAAAGCTCTATCAGGCTGCACAGGGTTTGAAGGGGAGAATATGAACCGGATAAAACAAATCGTTTGATGTGTGAAAGACAGACACTCTAGCTCCAAAGTACTTAAGCTTCTCCTCCCCATGGACTGAGGGGGGGGGGGGGGGGGGGGGGGGGGAGGCTGTGTCACCTCTGTATTTTATTTCCAACCGCATCTACGGTTCATCATGAAGGAGTTTCCAAACCGTTGCATCATTGTTTATGTAAGGTCCCCATGTCAGCACAAGGACTGTCAATTAAATAAATAAAATCAATATTGACAGACATTTCAAAGGCGTGCTGTCATGTAGCGAAGACAGAGAGAGAGAGAGAGAAGAGGAGAATCCGCATGAGATAATGACAGTGGCTGAATGAGAAATGCACTATAGATGAAATGTGATGAGTCGTCTGTGTGTGAGTATGATGGAGCAAAATATGTGATATTTTATTCATATATATGCCACTGATTTATCAGCCACAAAAGATATATCTCTAAAAACACTTTGATGCTTTTCTGAATCTTTAAAAATGTTTCACGATGTAATCATCTGCGAATGTCATCACTTTCAACCAAAGGGTTCTTGAAATATCTTTTTTTTTTTTTTTACAGCTATTATTCAATGTGTTGTTAAATTAAAAGATAGCAAATCACGTTTCATTGTAGATATTAAAATATTCACCAAGCCACTGATAATTATTTGATTGGCTCATCAAAGGCTTTTTATCTCTGGAAATTTCCTTTCAAACGGAGAGGAAGACTCACAATGAGTTATGACCATGAATATGGCTTTTTCCACACATCTTTTAACATTAAAGATGCCCCCTGCTCCTGTGTCACTACAACACCTGAACCTTTTCAAGTGCAAAAACCAGGTTTAGAATTTCAAATGAAACACTTGTTTTCAAGATGTTCATTTGTAAAATAATATATACTTATAAAAATTAATTGGATGATCACAGGCATAAAAAATTATTGCCACAAACTACATTTTGCAGTTTATTTAGACAACATGCAGTGCAAAATTCATTTTTATTGTTTTATGACATTCAGTATAGAAACACGTTCTGTAAATTTACAATCTTTATCCATTTTATGTTGTTTTTATCTCACATTTCTGTGTAAAACAATCTAAAGTAAACTATAATAAACACGAACCATCACATTTTGAGATCAGCTGTGTATGATGAATTTGGGGTTTCACACATCAGTGTGTGGGTGCTCAATCTCTTAATGATTAATTGTGACAAATTTAACATTTTTGGACCTTTTTAGGGGGCATATCTGTGTAAAATATCACTACAGTTGTGCATTTATTGCAAAAAGAACCAAATTTTGCACATTGATTGATTTATAACAAGAAGAAAAATAAGACAACATAATGCCAAGCTCAGTTTCTTTTTTATTGATGAAATTGTGGTTGGAATGAATTAAGCATGTTATAAAACATAGCTTGACACTTCATTCGTGTCTGCATGATATAGCGAGGCAGATATGAGCAATCATTGTACATTTATGGTAAAAACACAACACTTTGTACAGTTAAGAAATTTAGATATTACACCAAACTCAGAAGTGTCAGATTTCGGTTCTAGAATGTTCTAACAGCCATCTGCGGAAGTCGACACGGTCAAAATCCGCCGGTGGCCTCTAGTGCGATGCACATATTCATAATTCACCAGGCACCATCGAGATGAGACACCTATCCGACAGTGATCCATGTGTAATCTGCCAACCATCTGACCACAATTTATGTATTCTGAAGGCGGCATAAACAGGATGTGAAACAATCTGATTGTGGTTGATCGATCACAGCAAAGCTTGTCGATAAGCTGTGCTACATTTGTTCACCTCCATTGGACCCTGGCCAGGGAGGGCAAAGGAAATCTTGTTATATAATAACATGCAAGTGGCACTGTGCGTGCATCAGAGGCCCCGGCGCAGTGCTGCAACGCAGCTGAATGGGATGTCACTACTGTAATGCAGGTATTATTACATGTTCACCTCCTAGGTCTGTAGCAGGTATGATGTGGAAATGTTTGCCCAGCACATGATGATACAAACAAACATGTAACTCACCTCTGGTACCCCACGTTCCATGTTATGCAGACAGCTGGTCAAGTCCCTTTCACCTGGTTGAGCTGTGTGTTGGCAATGTTGATCATCTGACAAAAGCATAATCCACCTCTGGTATAATTAAATCCCATGTGAAGCACCATCCCACAACGATACTCCAACTGCAGTTGTGTTAAGATGCGTATCAAGTAAAATGACAACAAAAAAGAGTTTTAAAAAAGAGAAAAGAGAAGGTCCACTGGCTGCAGCCTGAATGTTGCACACATGTGGGAAGTTGGTGCACTGCCAGCACAGTCCAGCAGCAGTTATGGAGTCCAGCTGGGCCAATAAAATCTAGCAATGCAAGTATATGCTGATCAAACACCTAAAGGGATTTTTTACTGGACTGTATGCAAGCAGGCAATCACTGACAACTGTCAGCCTTTTTGTGCAGCTGGATGGACAGTTCCAGTGCTTGCGTGTGCCCCATGTGCGCACGCGGAGTGGTTGGTGGAGCATTTATGGACACATACACGCAGCTGAGTGAACATTTCGGCCACACACTCGCACATTGCTTTGATCAGCTGTTCTACACACACAGGCTTGGTCAGCCATTTTGAACACATGCACGCAGCTGAGTGCACATGCACTCATCACTCGGATTGCCTGTCCTACGCACGTACACACGCGCATTCCGTCATGTGAGACACACACTGATGAGAGGTCAGTTTAGCACTGGGAATGTGAGGACAAGCGGAGATTTGATTGCATGGGTGAGTGGGTGGTTGACTGAGTGGGTGAGTGACAGCTCCAATGTTAGTGCCGTCTGACAGCAGTCTGTGTCATCTGACTGTTGTCTGAAATATGTTTGGGCCGCATCCTGCAAGTGTGCATGAGGCAGTCCAGATGTTCAGACCAGGGTTGGCCATGCCTCTTTTCTTCCCGTATGCATCAGATAATGGCGTGTCAGAATGGCTCCTCCACATTCTTGCTATGTGTGATGGGGGCCTGACCCTACTCCTTCCCCCAACCCTAACCATAACTACCCCCAGCCGCCCTGTTTCACTTTTAATTTCGTGCAGCCATCACAGAATGTATTAAAATGGATGCGGGACTTCTCTGTGTTCCCAGGGTGAAGAAGAAGTCAGCAGGTCAAAGAGCCTTTTCGTATCGTGCACCTAACCTGTGGAACAGTCTTCCTGCGACCGTGAGGCAGTCTGAGTCCGTGGACATTTTTAAGACTCAAAACCTATTTTTATTCTCTTTCTTATGGATAGTTTTTATTTTTATTTGTTTTATTCTTTTACTTCTGTTTTTATTTATGTATTTTAATTTTTTATTCATTTTTAATTATTTATTCAATTTTGTGTTGACTTGTTTTATGTAAGGCACCTTGAGACAGCTTTTTGCTGTGATTTGGTGCATTATAAGCTAATTAAATTAAATTAAATTAATTAATTTAATTAAAATGAATTCCTGCTCCCGTTATGAAAATGTGGTGCTTTTCGTGACAATATCACAAACCAATAGATTAATGTATATTCCATGCTGCTGAAACATTAAATGCTGTGAGATATGATAGTTTAAACCAGATCTGATTTGGATTGTGGATTTTGTGGACATTTGAAATTAATCTTGAAAAGCCCATTTGGTATACATTTTGCTTTATGTCTTAATTGAAAGTGCCTCAATCACTCTCATTTTTCTGCTAAACACCACAAAAAAATGACATCTAGACTTTTTAATTTTTGTATCAAACGGACAGATCAAAATTTTGTGCTTTTACTATGAAGCACAAAATCATTTCCCATTGCTGTCGTACAACTCATACAGACACAAGTGAAGGACTGTTTTCTTTGACACTGAATCAGTTGCAGCCACACTTACATACTTTGTTAATTAGTCATTTCATGTCTGCCCTATGATTTTAGCAAAACTGAATTAAAAAGCTAATTGTATGGATAAATATGACCCTATACTGAATGCAGCCAATATACCAATAATGTTTGAGTTCAGTGGTTCGAAAGCTGGAACATACCATTCAACGAAGCAAAGCTGAGTTGAATGGTTTGTTCCACCTTTCACCAAATTAAATATTTGTTCCACTGAAAGACTGTAAAAACATTCATTATTTGTTTTATATAACACCTAAAATAGATCCTTGTCATTTGATATTTTATTAATTTATAAACAGAAAAGGGACTTATATTTTGGTGTTCCACTGCTGCTGAAGTCCAAATTGTGATGTATAGTCCAGTGATGCAGTGCACTGACTTCGGACTTCCATTAAAAAAAAAAAAAAAAAGACTTTGTGTAGTTCCTCAGTCCAGCTAAAAATCATGTCAGCTTTTCAACTGAACAGCTCTTCATGCATCCAGACGGTATATAGTGGAGTGGATTTTGTGTGTGTGTATGTGTGTGTGTTACAAGAATTAGCACCATCAGTTAGCTCAATCAAATCTTCGTCTCGCTTGTGTCGTTGTCCCGCGTTTGTGCGTGCATGCTCAACAACCGTGTCAGCGCTTGTGCACACGTGTACTACAAAAAAAGACTGTGTAGATCCTCAGTGCAGTGAAAAAAAATCACATCAGAAATTACTTCAGCTTTTCATTCTGACTTCCTGCTAACATCCTCCAGATAGCGCAGTGGATTTGTTTTGTGTGCTTGAGCGTTGTGTGTGTGTGTGTGTGTGTGTGTGTGTGTGTGTGTGTGTGTGTGTGTGTGTGTGAGCGCGTGCATGTAGATCTGTGCATGCGTATGAGCGTACATGCATGTACATCTGCACGCACATGTGCAGAGTGCAATGATACCAAACATAAGGAACCAAATTTGCACTCTAAATGGAACCAAACTGCACTCTAAATGCAATGCAACACAAATGGGACAAATAATCCATGTCATGTGACATACAAAGCACCAATCAAATGATAAGGATCCACTTAGCAGTTATTTAACAAAAAATAATTCATAGTTGTGCACCAAAATGAACAAATATTCAAAATGTTTTTTTTGTTTTTTTTATGTTATCATTTTTCAAATTTATCACAGTCTCATTCAATCATTTTACATACATGCTTATTCCAATTAAGGGTCGTGGGGGACTGGAGCCTATCCCAGCTGTAACTGAGCAAGAGGCCAGGTTCACCGTGGACAGGACACCAGTCTATCACAGGGCCACATCTGGACAGACAAATATATTTGCACTATCTCCCACCGATGGTCAATTTAAATAATGTAGTTCACCTAACCGGTGTGTCTTTGGAGGTGGGAGATAGTCAGGGCACACTGATGGAACCCATGTGAACATGTGGAGAGCAAGGAAACACCATACAAAAAGGACCAGGAGGAAGTGATCACAGGACCACCTTGCAGTGAGGCAACAACACTAACCACTAAGTGATTGTGGTGACAGTCACTCACCTCTCTGCTGTTTGCAGTCACTGGCTGACACTGGGCATCCTACACCCCACTGCAACCAGTTGGTCCATGTCTGACACCATGGGAAGGCTCTGCCACTGCCTCCTTCTAAAGGCAGGATTCAACATCTTCATACTCTCTCATAGTAATGAATGGGACCACCCCCAGAAATTTGTTGTCTGTATATAATCACTATGGATTAAATCTTGAATTGTTTCCAGCTTCCTGAGTCTTAATGGTAGAACTGACACAGTTTTAGAAACTTTTACTGTTGACTGTTCTGACTTTGCTTGCTGGAACTATAACTCAACTAGAAGCACTCGTAGAGCGCAAACCTCCGCCAAGGCCATAGGGTCACTGACGTCACATGGAATATCCTTTGGTAAAGACACTTATTCCATGTCATTTCACGCATCTACCGTCATGTTTCAGATTTAGTGGTTGACCCTCTGGGGTCCGAGGGCATGTTTTGGACAGTTCACTCGCCTGGCATAAATGTTTTATTATTGCTGTTAACAGCTCTCCCTGCATCCCACAATCAAGTTTTATGTCTCTTTTTTCAGGACAACCTGTACTTTCAAAATGTATATGCTATAGCTGTGTTTTATAAGTGTAATAAAGGTGTACAATCAGAAATAAGAAAGGAAAAAGTAAATCTGAAAATAATTTTCCACACACATTTATTCAAAACACACAGCAAGCTATAATAAATAACTGTTTTGACACTTTATAAATGTAATTTGGGCTCTTGTGTGAAAGACTGTACATCAAAAAGGTTCAAACAATAAACACATTCACATTTTGAACAGTATAAACAAAATGGTCTATGAGTTTTGTTTATCTTCATCTCAAAGCAATTTCTATCTGCTATTACACAAAGGTCACATCACAAACTTCTACTATGAAGTTGACTGTGTGTTTGTTCTCTCTTGCTCTGAAAGCAACATTCACACTTCGAGGCTTATTCAGCTTGAGGAGCGGCTCCTCCCCCTTCACTCCATTGATATGGTAAACAGTGCTTTATGCCAGAGCGAGAGCTTGTCACGGGCTTTTCCAGTAACATTCACAGGCAAACTAGTCAAGCAATCCTGATACTCACACACTGTTTGAGCACATAAGATTGTATGAGAGGCTCTCCGTCTGCTCACATTCAGTTTCGCTGTGCGTAATGGTGCAGGGCACATTGGAGCAGCCAGGGGGCTATTCAAATGGGCCAACTAGTAACACATCACTCCTAAAAACAATCTTTGGTGTGTCACGTGAGGTGAATCTGCCCTACGATTGGATTTTGGAAAACCATGTGACGGTGAACCAATTCTGATTGGACACTCACATTGCTCACGTCATCACATAGCTTCTATGAGGAGTACAAAGATGGTGCACGGTAGCTCGAAAGTCTGCGGAATTAACTTTTCAGCAAAAAAAGTAAGTTTCTATCTCATATCACTAAAAGGTTATTTATAATTTAGTAAACCTTGGTCTCAGCCATTGTATATGACAGCGTCAGCCCCAGAGGGTTAAACCCTTAGATTTTCAGCAAATGTATTTATAAAGAGAAACTGCATGAACTACATAAGTTTTTTTTTATTATTATTTATTCTCTCATAACAAGTTTATTCAATGAGGAGAAACAAATGCTCAATTATTGTTGTGTCATAGCTTATTTTTTGTTCAGCCTTTGTGACCCGTCTTCATGAAGTTAGATGCAAAAATGTTGAAATTGGCCCTATCCTGCAATGATAAAGAATCCTTAAAAAAAATTACTGGATCCGGATCATGTTCCTGATCATTAGCAAAATTTAATGACTTCTACGTTAGACCAAGATACACCCCTGGTAAAAAAAAAAAAATAATTGAAATCCATTGAGGATTGTTTGAGTAATCCTGCTAACCAACCAACGAACAAAGAAACTGATGTGACCAAAAACATAACCTCCTTGGCGGAGGTAATTAACTCTGACCTAAGATCTTTGTGGTTCTCTGATATAACACTTCTCTCTATGTAGTTACAGAACAGTCTGACCACTTATCCAGAGTCAGGAATAAAACACCTGAAACATAGCCCATGACAGGTGAGAGAATCAAGCCCTTTCTCCATACCCTAGTTTGCACACACACTTTGCACCATATAAATAGCAAAAATGACTTGGCCACACTCCAAATTGATGTGCATTCTGAACCTTAGACCATCCCATCAAATGTATATGTCTAATAAACTTGACATTCAGCATAAAGATATGCTTCCCCATTTACAGGATAAATATTAGTGGCAGTTCTGCAAGCCATAAAAGACAGGTTTGTGACCACAGCTAGTCATTTAAAGTCATTCCTTACATTAATGACACCTCACATGCACCAGCACTGTGGTATAGAGCATATCAAAGCAGAAGGTGGATAAACATTTGATAAATAGGACTGTGTGCGCAAAAATTGTTTATACAAATTTTGAGGCTTTTTGACATAAACTTGACAAATGAGGGCCTTAGTTTTTCCTCAGTTCCAGCATTTTTGCATATGTCACCACTTTTGAGAGTCTAATGAATGAGCCGGAATGCCGCTGGACTGAAAATCCATTGTATATTCCGGAATAGTCTCAAACCTCTGTGTGCATTCCAAATGGTCGGACTCCATTCCTGTGTCTGCCCCGAATGTTCTGCTCATGCTCAAAACATTCGAGGTGGAGATGTATCGAAAAGCATTCAAAGTGTATTCAGACTGCACTCTTATGCCCCCATCACACGTAGCCAGACTGATGATGAATGGCGGCAGAATAACAAATCAATCAACATCTGAAAAGTGTCGGGTTTCAGTTTCAAAACATTCTAACAGCAGTCTGTGAAAGTCCACACAGTTGGTCCCAGTTGGCTGGCTGTCCCGAGTGTGTTGCACATGTTCAAAACACTCCAGATGTTATCGAGGTGGGATGCCTATCTGACAGCGGTCTTAGCCCCATCTGACCGCAATTTACATATTCTGAAGGCAGCATAAACAAGATCTGAAATGATTTGAGCGCGTATGAGCGAACCTCAAGATGGCTTTGGCATAACAAAGCCTGCCAGCATGACCTTGCACTTGCCAATAATCCACTTAGAATATTCACCTCCACCCCACTGAGCGCAAAGGAACTATTGTGGCACGCAGCCATATATCTGCAAGGGATGTGAACACAGCGCAAAGAAACCGAAAGCAATGTGTTCACTGCAGAGCAGTGTGTTGCACAGCACTGCAGATCTGGACAGGCTGTTATATCCAAAATAGACCTTACAGGACAGATAATATTCTAATTTAATTAGATTTAATTTAATTAATTTAATTTAGTTATCTTATAATGCACCAAATCACAGCAAAAACAGTCTCAAGGCACCTTACACGAAACAATACAACATAAAATTTAAATAAATAATTTTGGGTGACATAAATAATGTGAAATATTGTGTCCATTAGATCTGCGACACCATGACTAGTGGCGGACAGGTGCGCACGCTGTCACACATCACATCAGAGGCTCAGAGCTGAACAGATCTCACCACTGTAACATACAAATTATTGCTTGATCACATTTAATTCTGTTGGACATATGACGTGGAACTGTTTCACCATGACAACATATGAAACATGAATCTCACCTACAGGAGCATTTCACAGCAGAGTGTGTCGGAAGCCAGGACCACAGCCTGTGGTGGAATGCTGGAAAAAAACGCTAAAAATAAATCCCATCTGGTAATCCAGCCAGAAATCACAATGCGGACTTGTGTTGTGGGGAAACAAAGAAATTAAAGTTTGCTGGAAAGGCTGCGTCTGATGAATAGTGGGAAAGCCCACTGCAAACTTTTAAGCAAAGGTGTCCTTTGACTCTCAGCAAAAGTTTGCTGTGTGTGCGCACATGTGCACACAACCACAGTGACGTTTAGCTGGCAGTAAAATTCAGCATCAAAAGCTGTCCAGTGGCTGACAGCTGAGCACATGTGGCTGATTCAGCTGTTATGAAAACACACACACACATACTAAGTGATCATTTCCTCATGTCAGCACTTCCATGCACACACAGGCACGTGAGGTCAGTAAGCCTGGGAAAAAGAGGATGAGCAACAGAGTGATTGGATGGGATTGGGTGCCGACTTGGACACATATGACATGAGTCTAGTCCATACATTGGTTGTTCTTTGATGTCCTGTACAAAGAGAGAACAGAGTGCTGCCTCCCACTCCTGTCCCGTGTTTGCCATCCAGACATTTGGACATTGGCCAGCCTTGAGCGCCTTTCATGCCCATCTGACAGTAGTCTGCGTCATCTATATCCACTTTGGATGTGATCTGACAGGTGTGGACAAGGCAGTCTGACTGCGTTCAGACATGGCTGACTATTCCTCTTTTCCTCCCTACTGCATCCAGATCTTACTTACTTACTGATGTGTAATTGTGTTGACCTTACCGCTGCTGCTCTGGGGGTTAGTAAGGTTAGACCATACTTGTGTGAAGCGCCTTGAGGCAACTCTGTTGTGATTTGGTGCTATATAAATGAAAATAAATTAAATTAAAATCCTGACTATTTTTGCCTTGTCTGCCTGCTTCCACTACATTCTAGCCATGTGTGACGGGGGCCTAACTATTCCCACAGCATCCCAGGAGCATTCAAAACATTTTAATCACATTCAAGGGGAGAATCAAAATGGTCAGCCACTTCAAATCCTGCAAGAATGTCCAAAAACTACCACAAATGAGCCAGAAAGCACCTCGGGTGCATCTCAAGTGCTGGCAAAATCTATTTTGGTACATTCAAAGTATTTGAGATACATTCTCTTTGGATTGCTTAGATGTTCGAACCATATTTGGTGGCCATCCCGGGAGCGTTCTGACTGCATTTGAGATGAACTCGTTCAGCATTCGAGGCACCTTCCAACCAGATTTCGGGTGGTATTCTGGCAGCAATTGAGCCATGCTCATATGGTATTCCACTGGCATTCCAGCAGCATTTTGTGTATTCCTACTGTGTTCCTACTCCATTTGAACTGCATTCGAAGGATGATACACATGGCATGTGCAAGAATCATTCGAGGCAGGTTCAGCACACATTTTCAAGGTGCCTTGACACTTGCACGCATTTTATCTCCAGACTCCTGTGCAATTTGTCATGCCAGTGCCACCCGGTGTGTTCCCAGCTGGATGCCGCAATTTGTGCTGCTGGACACTGCATATATAAAATAATTACTTCGTAGCAGATAAATAATTGTCTCTCAATGGGGCTGATATCCCAACGAACATTCAAACGGAGAAAGGCTAGTGGCGGAGCTCACCTGAGTGTTATGTGTTATTCAACTCAAGGCAGCAGGGTACTCCAGGAGGATGTGACACACCAGAGAGTGGCATCGAGTTCCTGGTTGGTGCATTCTTCCTGGCTGTTGGTCTGGGGATATATTTAACCTAATGTCATCTATTTTCTTTGTTACATAGTGTTAGGACAAATGTTTTGAGAACATTTGATGTAACATTCTGGGAACTTTTTTAAGGAAAGTTTCTTTTTGGATCCTAGAACATTGTGGAAAAGTTACATAAAGTCACCAAAAGATATGTTACATTCAAAGGTTCCTTGAGCATTATGATAAACTCATAGTCTAGTCATTGAAAGAAATTTGGAGAAAGAAAGATGGTGAGACTAGAAATGTACATATTTGTCAAATTTCCCTCAACTATAAACATGACTTGTCGTAAAATAAAGTAATAATATTAGGAAAACATTCTAGAAATGTTTCTGATATCCTAAATATAACCAATATATAACATTACCAAATGTTACATGTTAGCTGGGACATAATACAATCAATAAATTGAATAGTTTTGACTGTGCTGAATGCATCATCTTCAAATTTTTTGTCAATCAATGCTGAGCAAAACAACACTGAACATATTTCCCCATAATCTGTGAACTAACAATGACAGATGATGCAAACTATTCTTAGAACCATTTTAACTCAACTAGTAATTTGCATCACTTTTTATCAAAACTGAAGCCATGTTTACATTTTACCCTTAAACAAACTGAAACTGACCTTTGTCAACATTTTATCATTTTTATCCCATAACAATCAGTCACATATAGGCCAAACTAACTTTATAGAATCCATTGGATCAGGTAAATAATGGAGTATATATTTTGAATAGGATTTCAATATATATTTTTTTATTTTAATGTTTGCGTAATCTTTACTTATTTTTAATCCTTTTGAGTCTTTTATTCCCTGTTTCTAACTGAATGTGTGCAATTAAGTTGGGACGATGACCTAGGTCAGTTCGTTTATCCTGTTTCGGAAGCAGGAGATTGATTGTGCCTGCACCTTTGCTGTAATTATACTGTCATCACTTAATCAACCTTATTGGATTCCTCAAGCGGTTACAGTCCCTGAAGTTGGAGCTGTGGGAAAGATTGAATTTTTTTGACTGAAAGACAAAGAGAGAGCAAGAAAAGCACAGAGCTGGGAGAGACCAAATTGTCCATGGAGTCATTTGAGAGGCAAAGCAGTGAGGTAACGAGAACTGTGAGCCATGAAAGGAAAGGATCACGGTGGTAAAATTGATAGTTACAAGACGATGTCAAAGATGACTCCTGCAGAACAGGAATGTGAAGCGTAATGAGGCACACATAGGTGCTTGGGGATCAGGTGTGAAGGTGCAGGTGAGGACTCTAAGTGATTGTTTCCTCAAGTCTGTCCCTGTCATGCCAGAGAGGACAAAACAAATGGCTGGTGTGTCACCTGAAAAGGCAGTTTAATAATTCATTTGTCGATGGTGCTGTGCAGAAAGGCTGCTTTGAAGAGTCGGGCACAGATGGTCATCAGAGTGAAAGCGAGACACATGACTACACCTACGCTTGTGTGCACACAAAAAAAGGGCTGCAGAGAAGACTGGCTCATCACCTGGGTGGGTACCATATGCCGCGATGGCTGAAAACCTGCTCTCCGGTCCCACACTGTGAAATGCATGCACATGCATACGTTTGAACACAACTGTTTCCTCTTTTATTACCCCTCCAGTTTCCCATCACAAAGCTCCCCTTCTTGCATACTGATGTGTAATTGTGTCGAGCTGATAAGAATGTACCCACTAATACAAACGCGCCAGTTTTCCCCTACGTGCCGACCCCACACGGGGCACATGCCCAAAGTGGAAGTGGAGAAAACTTAAACAGACAGGCTTGTGAAGAGGAGCGTGAATCCATCGCTTTGTGAAATTACCCGCCATAACTGCAGCATTCCCTCTTTTGCCATTTCACATCTGACTGAGCCCAATTCGCAGGTTAAAGCAGGCCCTAAAATCTAATGATGCAGCACCTACTGTAACACAAAAAAGACAACATCCTGCCATCTCGTTAGGACACATACTGGCGCCCCAGCCACTAAAACAGCAGCCCCACTTTCAGTCAATTACTGTAGTGACTTTAATGGTTATGAGCTCTCCTTTTGCTCCTGCCATGCTTTATTCCTCTCCCCGTGTGGCTTGCAGGTGATTACTTCAAGGCAGTAAAGGTCGCCGTGTGGGTTCTGCAGTTTGTCGACACACCACAGGGTGCTTTGTTTGACATTAAAAATGTGATATCTTAAGGGATTTTGATGTTTCCATTTTAAAGGAGAAGGTCGAAAGGAAAGCCCTCTGAAGAGTTGTTTCAGTATTTTGTGCTGCCTTTACTGCCAATTTTGGTTATGGTGTACAGTATGCACTTGTGCGCCGTGGATTGAAAAGGTTCAGAGAAAGGAGAGGTGAAGATTAAAGCCTGAAAGGAGAAAACGACAAGGGAACTGTTTGGCAGCAGACAAATTGCTGAGTTGGAAGAGATGGGGAGGGAGGTGTGATTTGATGTGAGGGTGAGGAGGAGCGGCAGGGAGTGTAAACCCAAACTGACCCACCCAGTGGAGACACAGGAGCCACATATTGACGGAACAGACTCCAGACGACAAGCGCCATTACCCCACCGAGCGCCACCACTCAAGAGGGATCACAGAGGAACAGAGGCAGGTTCCGGGGTTTAGAGGAGGAGCAGCCGGGGAGCAGGGGTGACGGGAGGTTCGGGAAGGGGAGAAGTTGTAAAATTACACTGAGTGAGAAACAAGCAAGAAAGCTGAAGCAGATCAGACATTTGTGTTAGTTTGTGACCTCTATGTTTGGATTCATGATGCATTTGTGCACAATCAAAAATAACAACGCTCGTGGGATTCATCAGTATTCTTATATCCAAAATGTAAGACGAGTTAAGACCATGCATAATACAAACCAGCTATGAATGAGAAAATACTGGTTATTATTTCTTTTTTTTTCTTCTTCTTCTTCTTCTTACAGGGAAATGACTTTTAAAACCTGCACCCACGGAATGTTTTTACAATGCATAATCTTGAATGTTCCAGTTGCATTTGCATGCAATTTATAGTGAGAAAAGGCATTTTAGAATTGCCAAACTATCAGGTTTTCATTTTTATTTCACATGCTTTAGTGTTCAAGGATGTGATTTATGCCCTAATTATTTCCACTGAGGATATCTCAAACACCTGAGTGGATTTTAATGAAATTTGGTGAATGCATAGGTCTTGGGTCAGAGGACCGTTGATTACATTTGGAGGTGCTGCTGATTTAGAATGTTTTAAACCACAATATGTTCTCCCATTGATTTCATGTTAATTGCACTGTGACAACATGTGCCATGAACTGGAACTCATGCAAAGTTTAGGACTGAGGATGTACTGTAAAGATCGCTCCCACTGGGACACAATAGAACATATACATATAAAATAAGAAAGCATTCACAGTGCTTCACTTTTTCCACATTTTCTCATGTTCTATTCTTATTCCAAAATTAAGTTGTTTTTTTACTTCAAAATTCTACTCACAACACCCCATAATGACAACATGATTTTTTTTTTAAATTTATGCTAATTTATTAAAAATAAAAATAAAACCTGAAAAAAAAATTACATGTACCCAAGTATTCAGAGCCTTTGCTCAATACTTTGCTAATGCACCTTTGTTAGCAATTACAGCCTTAATTCATCTTGAATATGATGCAGCAAGCTTGGTACACCTATCATTGGGCAGTGTTGTCCATTCCTCTTTGCAGTACCTCTCAAGCTCCATCAGGTTGGATGGGTAGCATTGGTGTACACCCATTTTTAAGATCTCTCCAGAGATGTTCAATTACAGTCAGGTCTGGGCTCTGACTTGGCCACTCAAGGACATCCACAGAGTTGTCATGAAGTCACACTTTTGATATCTTGGCTGTGTGCCTACGGTCACTGTCCTGCTGAAAGATGAACCATCACCCCAGTCTGAGGTCAAGAGTGCTCTGTAGGTTTTCATCCAGGATGTCTCTGTACATTTCTGCATTCATCTTTCCCTCAGTCCTGACTAGTCTCCCAGTTCCAGCCACTGAAAAACATCCCCACAGCATGATACCACCACCACCATGCTTCACTGTAGGGATGGTGCCTGGTTTCCTCCAAACATGATGCCTGCAATTCATGCAAAATAGTTCAATCTTTGGCTAATTAAACCATAGAATTTTGTTTCTCATGGTCTGAGAGTCCTTCAGGTGTCATCCACCATGACATATTATTCCCATATGGCAGGATGCCCTGCTGTGCGTCACGGCATGTACCATGCAATCACAAGCTCCACACAGTCCGAAAGATTGACTGATTGCCCGGGCATATGTGTGAACCACAGTGTGGTCAGCTCATGGATGTAATATCCTGGAGAAAAGAAAGGAGTGGGGCTCTCTCATCTACTCATCATTTTTTTAGAAAAAGATTATTGGATAAATCTTGGAATTTAACAGGATTTGTTGTGTGGGCCACCAGAAGAGGAGGTACTGCTGGCCCACCACCACAAGATGGCGCCCTGCCTGGAGTGCGGGCTTCAGGCACGAGAGGGCGCAGTCACCATGGACACAGCCGGGAGTGACAGCTGTCACTCAATATCTCACAACAGCTGTCACTCATCTGCACTTCATCTTGCCACTCCATAAAGACTGGACTTCATCTCCACCTCGCTGCCGAGATATCATCTACCTTAGGAGGTAATTTGTTCTCAGCCATTGTTTTGTCTACCACAGACAGTGTTTGCTTGTACTATTTTTGCAGTAGGTTTTGTGAGTGCTTGCATCTGGAGGCTGGGTTTGGACTGACGTCTTCACTCCAAACCTTTGATAAGTACACATACTACTGCACGTGCCAGCTTTCTGAATGAGAGGTGGAGGTGGAGTTCCACCATTGTTGTTACTGGGTGTTCACACACCCACATCTGATTGTCTCTGCTCCTCGCCAGCAGTGCCAGATCCGACACGCAGAGACGGTGGCCACCTGGGGTTTTCGGGACTTGGCGGCTCCAGTATTCTCCAGGTTCGGTGGCGGAGGAAATCGTGTGGTTCCGGTTCTTCTCAGGACAGACGTCCTCTATCCTCGAGCCTGCCCACACGTCACCTTTGTTAATTGACTATTGTACACATTCTGTAATCTGCTGTGTTTGGTTGTGCTTTTCACAACAGTAAAGTGTTCATATTTGACTCTTTCATTGTCCGTTCATTTACGCCCCCTGTTGTGGGTCCGTGTCACTACACTTTCACAACAGGATATCTCGGCCAGCGTCATGGATCCCGAGGGGCGTCACCCATCTGTTGGACAGCCAATGGGAGAGCAGGATGCACTGGCGTCTGCAGGAGGCGTGATTGGTGAGTTGAAGCAAATCCTCACCGCCTTTACTGCTCGGTTGGATCT
This sequence comes from Thalassophryne amazonica, assembly GCF_902500255.1. Lineage (NCBI taxonomy): Eukaryota > Metazoa > Chordata > Actinopteri > Batrachoidiformes > Batrachoididae > Thalassophryne > Thalassophryne amazonica. The sequence continues at coordinate 88,194,018 of NC_047117.1, read as the reverse complement.
GATGACCGAGCAAAACATCATCCTTAATCGCAGGATGGAGGCTCTCACCGCACAGGTGGAAGCATGTGCTCAGGGCACTGCTGCAGCTCCTCCTCCTGCCGACCCAGTGCAGAATATCAACGTTCCACTGGTCGTTCCATGACCCCCCCCTCCTTCCCCTGAAGCATACATAAGTCCCCCAGAGCCGTACGGGGGTTGTGTGGAGACGTGCGCGGCCTTTCTTATGCAGTGTTCGCTCGTCTTTGCACAACGTCCCGTAATGTACGCGTCTGACGCCAGTAAGGTGGCTTATGTCATTAACTTGCTTCGTGGTGAGGCACGCGCTTGGGCTACGGCGCTTTGGGAGCAAAGTTCACGGCTCCTTCTCACATATGCTGGGTTTGTGAGGGAATTCAGAATGGTTTTTGATCACCCTAATAGAGGAGAGACCGCTTCAACAGTGCTGCTGTCAATAAGACAGGGGCGCCGGAGCGCAGCCGCTTATGCAGTCAACTTCCGCATCGCGGCTGCGAGATCCGGCTGGAATAACGCTGCGCTCCGCACCACCTTCATAAACGGACTGTCGTCGGTCCTGAAGGAGCACTTGGTAGCTAAGGACGAACCGCGGGATTTGGATGGACTTATCGATCTCGTTATACGGTTAGACAATCAGTTAGAGGAACGCCGTTGGGAGCGAGATGAAGGACGTGGCCGGGCACGCGCCGTCCATCTCCCTTCCGGGTCTGAAAAGGTTCTGCCCTCCCCACGCTCCACAGCTGCAGCACTCCGTGGGGCAACAGCACCCCCTGCTGATGTTGCTAGGGAGACGCACAGGGCCAAGATAAGATCAGATGACAGAATGAGGAGGCTGGTCCATGGGGAGTGTTTTTTCTGCAGCTCAAAGGAGCATATACAGAAAAACTGCCCCAAACGGCCAAAATGACAACACTTGCCTTTAGAGACTCGGCTAAAGGGGGGTCATAACATGCACGTGGGACAGACACGTATTGCCACACGACTCCCAGTTACAATCCTGAGTGGGTATTTAACCCTTCAAGCTCCAGCACTGGTGGACACGGGGTCAGAAAGGAATCTGCTGGATAGCAGATGGGCTAGGGAAGCAGGGCTCCCTCTGGTGGCACTCCATTCGCCATTGCAGGTGCGGGCACTAGATGGTACCCTTCTCCCTTTAATCATGCACAAGACACATCCAGTAACTCTGGTGGTGTCTGGAAATCATCGGGAGGAGATCGAGTTTTTTGTGACTCCTTCTACCTCCCGCGTGATTTTGGGCTTCCCGTGGATGTTGAAACACAATCCCCGGATTGATTGGCCATCTGAGGTGGTGGTTCAGTGGAGCGAAACCTGCCATCGTGTGTGTTTAGGATCCTCGGTTCCTCCCGGTTTACAGGCTAAGGAGGAGGTCAAAGTCCCTCCCAATCTGACAGCGGTGCCAGTTGAGTAACACGATCTTGCTGATGTCTTCAGCAAGGATCTGGCACTCACCCTTCCTCCGCACCATCTGTACAATTGTGCCATTGATTTGATACCAGGCGTGGAGTTCCCATCCAGCAGGCTGTACAACCTCTCACAACCTGAGCGCGAATCAATGGAGACCTACATCCGGGACTCATTAGCTGCCGGGTTGATCCGAAATTCCACCTCCCCGATGGGTGCAGGTTTCTTTTTTGTGGGCAAGAAAGATGGCGGACTCCGTCCATGCATTGATTACAGGGGGCTGAATGAGATTACGGTTCGCAATCGATACCCGTTGCCCTTGTTGGATTCCGTGTTCACCCCCCTGCATGGAGCCAAAATCTTTACAAAATTGGACCTTCGGAATGCGTATCACCTGGTTCGGGTCCGGAAGGGAGACGAATGGAAGACGGCATTTAACACCCCGTTAGGTCACTTTGAGTACCTGGTCATGCCGTTCGGCCTCACTAACGCCCCCGCAACGTTCCAAGCTTTGGTAAACAATGTCTTGCGGGACTTCCTGCACCGATTCGTGTTCGTATATCTGGACGATATTCTCATCTTTTCTCCGGACCCTGAGACTCATGTCCAGCATGTACGTCAGGTCCTGCAGCGGTTGTTGGAGAACCGGCTGTTTGTGAAGGGCGAGAAGTGTGAGTTTCACCGCACTTCTTTGTCCTTCCTGGGGTTTATCATCTCCTCTAACTCCGTCGCCCCTGATCCGGCCAAGGTTGCGGCGGTGAGAGATTGGCCCCAACCTACAAGCCGTAGGAAGCTGCAACAGTTCCTCGGCTTTGCAAATTTCTACAGGAGGTTCATAAAGGGCTATAGCCAGGTAGTTAGCCCCCTGACAGCCCTGACCTCTCCTAAAGTCCCCTTCACCTGGTCGGATCGGTGCGAAGCCGCGTTCAAGGAGTTGAAACGACGGTTCTCGACTGCACCAGTGCTGGTGCAGCCCGACCATAGCCGCCAGTTTGTTGTTGAAGTGGATGCCTCTGACTCAGGGATAGGAGCCATGCTATCCCAGAGCGGAGAGACTGATAAGGTCCTTCACCCGTGTGCCTATTTTTCCCGCAGGTTGACCCCGGCTGAACGGAACTATGACGTCGGCAATTGAGAACTCCTTGCGGTGAAAGAGGCACTTGAGGAGTGGAGACACCTGTTGGAGGGAGCGTCTGTGCCATTCACGGTTTTCACTTACCATCGGAACCTGGAGTATATCAGGACCGCCAAGCGGCTGAACCCCAGGCAAGCCCGTTGGTCACTGTTTTTCAGGTGTTTTGACTTCCGGATCACCTACCGCCCCGGGACCAAGAACCAGAGATCGGATGCCTTGTCCCGGGTGCACGAAGATGAAGTCAAGACTGAGCTGTCGGATCCACCGGAGCCCATCCTTCCAGAGTCCACTATCGTGGCCACCCTCACCTGGGATGTGGAGAAGACCGTCCGGGAGGCCCTGGCACCAAGCCCGGACCCCGGAACAGGGCCGAAGAACAGACTCTACGTCCCACCAGAGGCAAGAGCTGCAGTCTTGGATTTCTGTCACGGTTCCAAGCTCTCCTGTCATCCGGGGGTGCGAAGGACCGTGGCAGTGGTCCGGCAGCGCTTCTGGTGGGCGTACCTGGAGGCCGACGTCCGGGAATACATCCAGGCCTGCACCATCTGTGCCAGGGGCAAGGCAGACCATCAAAAGGCACAAGGACTTCTCCAGCCGCTTCCTGTGCCTCATCGCCCCTGGTCCCATATCGGCCTGGATTTTGTCACGGACGTCCCGCCGTCCCAGGGTATGACGACCATCTTCACGATAGTGGACCGATTCTCCAAGGCAGCCCACTTCATGGCCCTCCCTAAGCTCCCTACGGCCCAGGAGACTGCTGACCTCCTGGTCCACCACGTTGTCCGTCTGCATGGGATACCAACTGACGTCGTCTCGGACCGTGGTCCCCAGTTCTCCTCACACATCTGGAGGAGCTTCTGCCGGGAACTGGGGGCCACTGTGAGCCTCTCGTCCCGGTATCACCCCCAGACCAACGGACAGGCAGAACGGGCCAACCAAGAACTGGAGCAAGCCCTGCGCTGTGTGACGTCCGCACACCCGTCGGCTTGGAGTGAACATCTGGCCTGGATCGAGTATGCGCATAACAGCCAGGTGTCCTCCGCCACCGGCCTCTCCCCGTTTGAGACGTGTCTGGGGTATCAGCCCCCATTGTTTCCTGTGGTGGAGGGAGAGGTCGGTGTGCCCTCGGTCCAGGCCCACCTGCGGAGGTGCCGTCGGGTGTGGCGCACTGCCCATTCTGCCTTGTTGAAGGCCCGGATGAGGGCGAAGACCCATGCAGACCACCGGCGATCCCCGGCCCCTGCTTATCAGCCCGGGCAGGAGGTGTGGTTATCCACGAAGGACATCCCCCTCCAGGTGGACTCACCAAAGCTCAAGGACAGATACATAGGGCCCTACAAGATCCTCAAGATCCTCAGTCCTGCCGAATGAAGCTCCAACTTCCAGCTTCACTGCGGATCCATCCCATGTTTCATGTGTCTAGAATCAAACCACACCACACCTCACCCCTCTGTGCTCCCGGACCGGCGGCGCCTCCTGCCCGGATCATCGACGGGGAGCCGGCTTGGACAGTGCGCCGGCTCATGGACGTCCGTCGAATGGGCCGGGGGTTCCAGTATTTGGTGGACTGGGAGGGGTATGGACCCGAGAAATGCTCCTGGGTGAAGAGGAGCTTCATCCTGGACCCGGCCCTCCTGGCCGATTTCTACCGCCGCCACCTGGACGAGCCTGGTCGGGCGCCAGGAGGTGCCCGTTGGGGGGGGGTCCTGTTGTGTGGGCCGCCAGAAGAGGAGGTATTGCTGGCCCACCACCACCAGATGGCACCCTGCCTGGAGTGCGGGCTTCAGGTACGAGAGGGCGCAGTCACCATGGACACAGCCGGGAGTGACAGCTGTCACTCATTATCTCACAACAGCTGTCACTCATCTGCACTTCATCTTGCCACTCCATAAAGACCGGACTTCATCTCCACCTCGCTGCCGAGATATCGTCTACCTTAGGAGGTAATTTGTTCTCAGCCATTGTTTTGTCTACCACAGACAGTGTTTGCTTGTGCTATTTTTGCAGTAGGTTTTGTGAGTGCTTACAGCTGGAGGCTGGGTTTGGACTGACGTCTTCACTCCAAACCTTTGATAAGTACACATACTACTGCACGTGCCAGCTTTCTGAATGAGAGGTGGAGGTGGAGTTCCACCATTGTTGTTACTGGGTGTTCACACACCCACATCTGATTGTCTCTGCTCCTCGCCAGCAGTACCAGATCCGACACGCGGAGACGGTGGCCACCTGGGGTTTTCGGGACTTGGCGGCTCCAGTATTCTCCAGGTTCGGTGGCGGAGGAAATCGTGTGGTTCCGGTTCTTCTCAGGACAGACGTCCTCTATCCTCGAGCCTGCCCACACGTCACCTTTGTTAATTGACTATTGTACACATTCTGTAATCTGCTGTGTTTGGTTGTGCTTTTCACAACAGTAAAGTGTTCATATTTGACTCTTTCATTGTCCGTTCATTTACGCCTCCTGTTGTGGGTCCGTGTCACTACACTTTCACAACAGGATTCTTATGAGAAGCAGAGAAGGAGTGTAATAGTTCCAGTTTTTAAGAACAATGGTCATGTACAGTGCTGGTTTACCTACCGAGGCATAAAGTTGATCTGAAGTTATGGGAAAGAGTTGTGAAGATAGGCATAGAAAAGATGTGAATACCTGTGAAAAGCAATATTGTTTGATACTAAAAAACAGCACTACAGATTCAATGCTTGTGCTGAGACTGCTGATGAAAAAACTGTGGAAAAGATAAAGAGTTCAACTGAGTGTTTGTGGATGACACTTATGACAAGGTGCCAAAAAAAATGTTTGGGGTATTGCATGAGCGGCAGAGAAGCGGGACAATAAGGTTAGGCTGGTTTTGAAGACAAAGTCAGAGAGATCAGGACGCTGAGGATGGAGGACATGCAGGTCATTGGTGTGACAGGGGAAGATGCAGAGGACAGAGGGTGAGGCGGTAATGATTGATCACCTGTGGTGACCCCTAACTGGAGCAGTCAAAATGAGAAGAAGAAGAAGGATTCTTTACACTTTTGCAATATTGTTTATGTGGCATTCTTGCTAATAAAGCATATTAAATTGATTAAAAGGAATGTAATGTGCAAGGGTTGAAATGATGGTTTTCCATCTATCCATACATCACCCTGGACCAGATTCTGGTTGCATTCAGACAAGTGATTCAGCCCTTATGTCTTTCTATTCCAACCCCCATTCTCTGGTTGGTCCTGAGGATCCCTCCAGCATGCCCTGGGTCTACCCTGGGGCCTCCTCACAGTCCGAACTGAATGGGTGGGGGATCTTAATAAAATGCCAAAACCAAGGAGAGATATTTCAGTGTTTGACTGAATTGGCAGTAACATGAAACTTGTCCCGCATTCAGCACTTTTTCTCCACTTAAAAATAGCTAAACAAAGTAACAAAATATTTCCAAAAATAAGTCCTACAGAATTGTTCTTGCAGCTTTATTCAACAACTGCATTGTATGGATTCAAATAAATGGTATATTTTCCGTTAACTTCATGGCTGTGATTGTTTATTTCTGTTAGCCACTACTTTTTTTTTTTTTTTTTTTTTACAGTTGTCATGAAAACACACCTAGTTTCCTGCTTTATTTTTTTCTTTCGCGACATTACTGGCATCTCCATGGTGACAAAGTGCTGTGATGGGGATAGGGTCAGTGAGAGGATAGCAAGGGGAGACAGGTGGCAACATCACATGATCAGACGTGACAAGTAATCAGTCGAGAGTTTTATAAAGGCAGCCCATAAGTGAACAGGAGATGAGGCAGAAGGCCGACAGATGTCTCGGCTGGAGTCGCACGACACTGAAAACAAACGGATGAGGCCGCAATGAGCCTGATGAGACTTAATGGGATATAATACTCAAGCAGGGAGGATGCGTTTGAATGTGAATAAAGAGGAGATGATTGAACACTGAAGGAAATCAGAGAGAGGCAGGAGGTGCTTAGGAACACACCGAGGGTGAGGGCTGGAGAAGACTTGTGATTGCACTTGAATTTTTGGCACATGTGAAAGCAATAAAAAGGGAGGGAGAAAGAGAGAGTTTTAAGAAAGAATATAAACTCCCAGATGCCAAGTATTTTTCTTACCGTGAGGCGAGATGACAGGAGCCTAATGATTTCCCTCAGAGCCAGGCGGATTCCCTCGCGTGAATCAAGCACATACACACAGCTGGAATGAATTACATAACACAGTCAGACACCACGGACCCATACATCATCAGATGAAATATCATTCTGCGTAGTGCATTGATCCATCCACTACCATGTGATGCTACTGTACATTTGGAATCAAATGCCGTAACATTCCATCACTAGCACTGTGCCCTTGGAGCCCACCTGACATGCTGCACAGAACTGATGAAACGACAACCGTTGACATGTGGATGCAATCTGAGCAACATAATGGATCTTACTTGACCATGTGGAGTTTTTCCCACTGTTCATGCTATAATAATTGCATTTCAGTAATCAAAGGCACGTTTATTGGCTTTTCTGATCTCATATAGGAAGAAAATGTGAAACTCACATTGAACAAGTTCACTTCACAACCAAGTGGCAACCAGTCATAGTGACAACTGAAGTGAAATCTTGAAACTTGACACGAATATAAAATAAAATTTTCTTGTTCTTAGATGTTCTTAGATTGAGCTTACTAAACAAAATCACACGTGCATGCATCCTTGACCCAAAATACATAAGCATACCAAATGTCAGATATCCTCGGTTTGTCCGTGACTGAAGTTTTACAGACACACACACACACTCAGAGAGGCTCTTGTCTTTTCTGCATTCTGCCACAAGCAGATGCTTCTATTTTTAGACACAGAGATAGTGGTGGAAGACATCAAACACATTTCACTCATGGTAATAGCAACGTGACACATAACTCAACCATGGTAACAGCAACATGACATTTAACTAAACTGACAAAACCATTTGAACTACAAAACATCTAAATCAATAACACGAGAAACACTGTTAACCTAACATCAACCACAATAACATTTAAAACCCAAAACCCCAAACTCCCATTGTGCATTGCAGCACAATGCCCATTGTTTATTGATTAGCTAACATAGCTAATTTCTCAAAAAATTATTTGTCCTATCAACTTTACATTTTGCAGCGTTCATCCTTCCCCAAATTGCATAAGCATACCAAACAGCAAATGTCAGTTCTCCATGGTTTCTGCATGATTGAAGCCATTGTATAGATATCTCTGACCAAATGACATTTGGGAATACTGATAACATCAAAGTTACATGTCAACAAAAGTATTCTGTAGGCTGAAATACTGAAATGTTGCTCCACAACCAAGTACAAGTTGAAACAATGAATCAACACCAAATATTTGAGCATCACACTGGGAAATTTAAAAGGGTAGCAAATGAACAACAGTGGCCTCTCATGTCTTTCAGGACTGTAGCAACAAGAATGCACCATCAATTTGTCATGGCTGTATCAGTTAATTTTATGGCCATAAAATTGGAGGTTCATTGTCCTCTCATGCAGCTTTTTGAATATGCAGGTGAACATGCAGTAATTTTTAAGAGGTTATGTGAATTTTGCAGACCCACTGACTCAATAATTGACACCATTAATCCAATGCTTGCCACAAAATGCTGGAACTTTTGATCTCAAACTGACAGGACATTTGTGTGAAAAATGTTTCTGTCCGTATGGACTTTTCTCAGTGCAAAGGAAGGCAACGCAGAGCAGTTCAAACAATTTACAGCTGTGTATGTTTTGCTCAATAGCAAATCAATGCAACAGGATAAATTGCTTCTTGCAAGCCAACAACCACAACACAAAAAGTATATGTGATATGTCAGAAAGCAGGCAAAGAACAACAATAAAAACAGGTGTATACGAACAGATAATGCTGCCATTTCTGGGTGAAATTCTGCACTGCTTGACCTCATGAAGGTCATCTGGTACCTAAAAGGTGCTTCAGAGTACTGTGGCTGGGAAATAAAGAGTAGTACAGTTTGAAATTAAACTGTATAGATTTTAATCTTCAGTGCATGTCTGATGGAGTTTATCCTTCACATTCTGAGAAACATCTTGTGTTTTTTTGTTGGTTTTTTTTCCCTCCAAGTTCAGTGATGATGGCACTCTTCACATACAATTCAAATGCAATCAAGATGAAAGAACTGAGTCTGATTTTTAGCTTCAAACATAACATCCCACCTGACAAAGTGCAACCACAGTTGATTGACATCAGCACGGCAATTGTCATGAGTGATACATTTACATATTCGTTGTACAGATTTAAGAGAAATATTCACTTCTTTTGATCGCAAGATCTGTTACATTATTTAAATTTTTGTTTTGTTTTGCTTTTTTTTTTTTTAATTTTGCAACATCATCACAACCTCTCAGCTGGCTGAGTTATCCATGGGTTATGGATAAATTAATATGCATTATGTCTGTACATTTAATAATAATTACTTTGTGATTAGCTGAAAAAGACGCAGATTTACATTCATATTTACACTTTTGTCAGATTTTATCCAGAGAGATATACGATCACACTCAGCAAGGAGCTGATCTTCACACTGGTGTGAATTTTGTTCAAGGACACAGCCAGGGATCAGCTCACCAACTCTGCAATTAATGGACACCCGGGTTTACCAACTGAGCAACAGTCAGCTATAGATGTTTTTTTTTGTGTGTGTGTGTTTCTTTCCACTGCTCCCGGTTGGAGGTCACTGCATCAGATCATCTCTCTCTGTCTCACCGAATCACCCGGATCATTCTCTGTCACACCGACCACCTCCATGTTCTCCCTTATCCACAAACCCAACACTGTCTTTGTCGTTCGTCTTCACCTCTTCCCTGGTGGCTCAATTCTCAGCCTCAGCATCTTTCTCCTGATATGCCCCACACCCTTCAATGTATACATCCAAAGCATCTCAATCTCAAATTCAAAGTCAGATTTACTGTCAATTCTTTACATGTATTAGACATACAAGGAATCAAAATTTCATTTCTCACCTTCCCTCAGTGATTACAGGACAAGACATTTCAACATTAAGGACAGTAAAGTGCACAAGTATTTACAGTGAAGTGTCTGAGGTAGTAGTAAAAGTGGAAAGTGTAGTAGTGCAAACCATTCAGTATTTGTAGCAGCAGCAGATGTTTGTTAAGACAGTGTGCAAGTGGTGTGGTAGTGATAAAGTGAAACAGTGCAGGACACTGGTCATCGGCAACAGATTTTACATATATATATATATATATATATATATATATATATATATATATATATATATATATATATATATATATATATATATATATATATATATATATATATATATATATATAAGCCTGGATGGAGCTGGGGGGAGAGACTTCAATAATCTCACAGCCTGGTGGATAAAGCTCTTTGTGAGTCTGGTGGTGCGGGACTGGAGATTTCTGTACCTCTTCCAGGAGGGCAGAGTGCTGAACAGGTTGTGTGCGGGGTGGCTTCCATCGCCCACAGTTGTGGTCGCTTTGTGGGTGAGGTGGGTGGTATATATGTCTTGCAGAGAGGGGAGTGGGGCACCAATGATCTTTCCAGCTGCAATCACTATGTGCTGCAGGGCTTTCCTGTTGTACTCAGTGCAGCTTCTGCCCCACACAGTGATGCAGTGATCTCAGTCTCACCTTTTTCACTTCAAATCATCCAACCCCTGCTCTATCTTAATCCTGCCCATCATCAAAGATATCTGCAATTTGAAATATCTCTGTTTTTTTCAAGATATCAACTACATGATAATAGACATCTACATTTTGACTATCAAAACAGTTAGAGATATCCACAATGTCATTTTCACTAGACATAATTCAAGTTCAAGTTACAGTGTCTTTCCAACTATTTGAAACCTAATTCAGGATATCTAAAAAATACAATGTTGATATATTAAATGCAAATTATGATCAGTTAGAATTGAATTGTTAATATCAGAAACCCAAATTATACATATTCCTACTTCAACTGCAGATATCTGCAATAAGGGTGTGGACATCTGCCACTGAAATGTAAATATATCTAATGGCAAATCCCGCACACACATGAATGGAAAGAGCAGTTTGAACTTCACTAGCTAAATCTGAATTACAGATATCTGCAATTAGAATTTTGCCTAGTCAAAATCTAATTAGATCTTTGACTCAGCAAAATGTTTTCAGATATCAGTCTGAATGTCCAGTCCAGATTTTCAATTTCAATTATTTTTTTAATTTATTTTCATTTCAATAGCGCCAAATCACAACAGAGTTGCCTCAAAGCGCTTCACACAGGTAAGGTCTAACCTTACCAACCCCCAGAGCAACAGTGGAAAGGAAAAACTCCCTCTTAGGAAGAAACCTCAAGCAGACCAGACTCAAAGGGGCGACTCTCTGCTTGGGCCATGCTACAAACATAAATTACAGAACAATTCACAGAACAATCCATGGACAAATATACAAGAAATGCTATTGGTGCACAGGACAGGAGGGTCGCCAACACAAATACAACTCCCATCTCTGGATGGAGCTGTACCTTAAACAGAGAGAAAAAAAAAAAAACAGAATCAGGCATCAGAAAGGCAAAAAATACTGTATAATTTGCCAGCATTAATCAACAAGAAAACCAGAAGAAATACTAAGGTGATCGCCGGCCACTAGCCCTAAACTTCACTAAAAGAGCCATATTTAGATAAAGTTGAGGCCACAGCCCGCTTCAATTACTACTAAATGAATTAAAAGAGTAAAAAGCATAAAACAAAACTGTACCAGTATGCTAGCCATTTGAAAGGGAAAATAAGTGCATCTTAAGTCTGGACTTGAAAATCTCCACAGAATCTGACTGTTTTATTGACGCAGGGAGATCATTCCACAGACCAGGGGCATGATAAGAGAAAGATCTGTGACCCGCAGACTTCTTATTCACCATAAGCCCTGTTCATACATAGATGGTAAGAGTTCCTGGAAGCATCTCGAAGAATCACACGCCGTTGTTAACGCTGGCACTAGGGGGCATGGCTTTGTTCCGGCTTTACCGGGAATCATCGAAAAAATTATTCAACATGTCGAATAATTCCGGGAGCACTCCCAGAGAATCCGCGTGATGACGGAGACAATGCAAACAACGGCGTTTGATACTTTTTAATCGCTGTTTCATCCTGCCCCTTCCTTTAGTGCCGCAGTTTACACCACCGTAATTGGCGGCCGGCGTTGTATCCCTAATCAACGGAGTGTAAAACGGCAATACAGCCAACATCGGCGTCCTCAAGGGCGTTTTAACAGGTGACAGAGGCAGACAAAACAGCGGCGCTAGAGGACAGTACGCCGTTCTAAACGCCACCTCCCGGTTAACGGCATTCCAAATGGCCGATAGGTGGTGGTCAATATAAAAACGCTAGCGCGCTGCATGCAGGCCTCTCACTCGTGGCCAGCTCCAGATTTTTTGCAGAGAAGCTCCAGTATGCCTCCTAAAAGAAAATTGGCAGCGGCAAGGACTTACCAAGAGGTCTGGTTCAGAAGCAGAGGGTAGCCCTGTGGTGGAGATGGAGCAACACGTTGAGGAGGGTAAAAGGAAGGAGAAGAAAAGGCTGAGTATGATCTCCCTCCCCCTGCAGAGGCTTCAGCCTATTATACTCTGGGGGGGGTGCCTATATGCAAAAGTTCCTGGAGTAATGCAGGATTTGCCTGGATAAATCCAGCAGTACACAGGGCATTATCGGCAGCAGCAGAACACCGCCGTTCTCATGCGCGTCTTAACCTGCAATTGTAAAGGATAGAACTGGGTATTAACCCCCGTTGCCTGACGTGTGCTGGATGCTATGGCGTCAAAACACCGCTTTATTCGGCGTATTTAGCGGTGTTTTATCCGCGTATTTGCGGATAGTATGGTGGCCAAAACGCCGGCAAAATGCTCTGCCCCTTTCCACCGCGAAAACAGCCGGAACTACCGCGAACTTTGGTCTACGTACTGCCCGCCGACAAAACCGTCTATGTGTAAACTAGGCTTTAGGGATATAAAGTAGTCCTGCACCCTGAGAACGTAAAGCCTGGGCCGGTACGTAAGGTTTAATTAGGTCATCTAGGTAGGGAGGTGCCAGTCCATGAATAATTTTATGGGTTAGTAGCAGAACCTTAAAATCTGATCTCACTGGGACAGGAAGCCAGTGAAAGGATGCCAAAATGGGTGTAATGTGGTTGTACTTTCTGCTTCGTGTCAAAAGTCTGGCTGCAGCATTTTGAACCAATTGGAGACGCCTAATGCTAGACTGCGGTAAACCAGAAAATAGAACATTGCATTAGTCCAATCTAGAAGAGATGAATGCATGGATCAGGGTCTCAGCATCAGCCATAGACAGGATGGGAACAAATCTTCGCTATATTTCGCAGGTGGAAGAAAGCAGTCCTAGTAATATTTCTAATGTGGAGGCCAAAGGACAACGAAGGATGAAAAATTACCCCAAGGTTCCTCACTTTGCCAATGTGATGTATGACACACGAGCCGAGGCTGAGCGTTAACTGGTCAAATTGATGCCTCACTGGACCAAGAACCATCATTTCAGTCTTATCAGAGTTTAAAAGTAGGAAGGTTCTAGACATCTAACTTCTCACTGCTGCAAGGCAATCTTCTACGGATGTTATGTGAATGAGATTACCAGCAGTTATCGGCATGTATAACTGAGTATCATCTGCATAGCAGTGAAAGGTAATCCCAAAATGCCGCAATATGTGCCCAAGGGGTGCTATATAAATGGAGAAAAGCAGGGGGCCTAAGACAGACCCATGTGGAACCCCAAATTTCATGTCACTAAGGTTAGAGGTAGTGTTACTGTACAAAACACAGTGAGAATGAGTAGTAGGTCCGCTTTGTAGCCAATAGTGCATGCTTATACAACCCCTGGCAAAAATTATGGAATCACCGGCCTCGGAGGATGTTCATTCAGTTGTTAAATTTTGTAGAAAAAAAGCAGATCACAGACATGACACAAAACTAAAGTCATTTCAAATGCCAACTTTCTGGCTTTAAGAAACATTATAAGAAATCAGGAAAAAAACTGTGGCAGTCAGTAACGGTTACTTTTTTAGACTAAGCAGAGGGAAAAAAATATGGACTCACTCAATTCTGAGGAAAAAATTATGGAATCATGAAAAACACAAGAACACTCCAACACATCACTACTATTTTGTTGCACCACCTCTGGCTTTTATAACGGCTTGAAGTCTCTGAGGCATGGACTTAATGAGTGACAAACAGTACTCTTCATCAATATGACTCCAACTTTCTCTGATTGCTGTTGCCAGATAACCTTTGCAGGTTGGAGCCTTGTCATGGACCATTTTCTTCAACTTCCACCAAAGATTTTCAATTGGATTAAGATCCGGACTATTTGCAGGCCATGACATTGACCCTATGTGTCTTTTTGCAAGGAATGTTTTCACAGTTTTTGCTCTATGGCAAGATGCATTATCATCTTGAAAAATGATTCCATCATCCCCAAACATCCTTTCAATTGATGGGATAAGAAAAGTGTTCAAAATATCAATGTAAACTTGTGCATTTATTGATGATGTAATGACAGCCATCTACCCAGTGCCTTTACCTGACACGCAGCCCCATATCATCAATGACTGTGAAAATTTACATGTTCTTTTCAGGCAGTCATCTTTATAAATCTCATTGGAACGGCACTAAACAAATTTCCAGCATCATCACCTTGCCCAATGCAGATTTGAGATTCATCACTGAATATGACTTTCATCCAGTCATCCACAGTCCACGATTGCTTTTCCTTAGCCCATTATAACCTTGTTTTTTTTTTTTGTTTTTTGTTTTTTCTGTTTAGGTGCTAATGATGGTTTTCGTTTAGCTTTTCTGTATGTACATCCCATTTCCTTTAGGCGGTTTCTTACAGTTCGGTCACAGACGTTGACTCCAGTTTCCTCCCATTCGTTCCTCAAGTTTTCTGTCTTGACACTTTGATGTCTTCCTTGGTCTACCAGTATGTTTGCCTTTAACAACCTTCCCATGTTGTTTGTATTTGGTCCAGAGTTTAGACACAGCTGACTGTGAACAACCAACATCTTTTGCAACATTGCGTGATGATTTACCCTCTTTTAAGAGTTTGATAATCCTCTCCTTTGTTTCAGTTGACATCTCTCGTGTTGGAGCCATGATTCATGTCAGTCCACTTGGTGCAACAGCTTTCCAAGGTGTGATCACTCCTTTTTAGATGCAGACTAATGAGCAGATCTGATTTGATGCAGGTGTTAGTTTTGGGGATGAAAATTTTCAGGGTGATTCCATAATTTATTCCTCAGAATTGAGTGAGTCCATATTTTTTTCCCTCTGCTTGGTCTAAAAAAGTAACCGTTACTGACTGCCACAATTATTTTTCCTGATTTCTTATAGTGTTTCTTAAAGCCAGAAAGTTGCCATTTGAAATGACTTTAGTTTTGTGTCATGTCTGTGATCTGCGTTTTTCCTACAAAATTAAACATCTGAATGAACATCCTCCAAGGCCAGTGATTCCATAATTTTTGCCAGGGGTTGTAGTCTAAGATAGAATCACACCACGCAAGGTAAAATACTTCTTATTTTGAACGATGCCATTTCCATTCTAGACCTCTTGCTTTATGCTTTAGGTCACGCAGATAATCATTGAACCAAGGTGACTGTGATTTGGGGGAGCACAGTTTTAACACAGGTGGTGCAATCATGTCGAGTGTATTTTAAACCAGAGGTCTCAAACCGGTTCCAGAAAGGGCCGAGAGGGTGCAGGCTTTCTGTGCAACCACTCACTCCAGCAGGTGATTTCACTGATTAACTGATTTCACCTGCTCAAAGTGCTATTAATCAGTGAAATCACCTGCTGGAGTGGGTGGTTGCACAGAAAGCCTGCACCCGCTCGGCCCTTTCTGGAACTGGTTTGAGACCTGTGGTTTAAACTATCCACAAGTTTGTCTACTGACTGGGTATTTGTCAATTTGAAGCTAAGACATCAAGCAGTCTAGCTTCGAGTTCAGTCTTAGTTGATGAGTTGATGCATTGGCGTAATAATATATAAGGTTGTTGTTCCACTAAACATGACAGCAAAACTGTAAACTTAATAAGTGAGTGATCAGACACCACTGATGTAAGAGGCATGTCAATATTCGTGACAGCAATACCACGTACGAGAACCAGATCCAGGGTATTTCCAATAAAGTGCGACGAATCCCAAATGCATTGCCAAAATCCTAATGCAGCCACAATTTCCATAAATGATTTGCAGAGGGGATCAGAAGGCTTATTTATATGAATGTTAAAGTCACCAATGATCAGAATGTTATCTATACTAATTGACAAGTTAGAGTTGAACGCACCAAATTCATCTAAGAATTCAGAATATGGGCCAGGAGGCCTATATACAGTGACGAAGTAATATGACTGATTTTTATTAGATAGCAAATGAACTGTGTAGAGGCTGGTCTCACTACAGTTTCTTTCACATTTGAAGTGTCTTCTATCACAAATCACTGCTGCCACTCTTCTCCACCCCCTCGACCCTGCCTGCACTCTTTTTTTTCACTTCTCAACAACATTCCCCAATATGTTGAACAGATGATGCCCAGAATTTAAACTCATCGATCTTCACAAGTTCTCCTTGCAGCTACTATCCATCTCATTCAAGTGCATGTACTCCAACTTGGTCCAAATGAAGCTTACTTCAGTCCAGTTCTCTCTCATGCATACCAGCCTCACCTCACACTGCTCTCTGCTGATTACGGATAACAATGCCAATCACAAACATCATGGTCAACAGAGACTCTTGTGTGGTCTTTTCCATCACTATTGCACACAAAACGGGCTCAAAGCAGATCCTTTATGCAATCCCACCTTGAAATGGAAGATGTTCATTGTTTCTATCTCACATCTCCCCACTGTCACACGGTCCTCATAAACATCCTGCACTAACCTCACATCTTCCCTATTGCAATGATGTAACTCTTTTCTTAAGATTTCTGTAATTCTACAAATACAAAATACAACTCATTCTAGCACACTTTTCTACTAGCACTCTTAAACAAGCACATTGCATCTGCAGTGCCATTTATCAGCATGAAACCATATTACTGCTCTCAAATCTCTTCATATATCTCCTGACCCCTCAGCTGAGCATTTGCTGCTCTGCCCGGTTACTTAATTCAAATGCCTAATTAAAAACTTATCATGTAAACCAGCAAATAAAGATGCCACAATAAAATATTGGCCTAATTGTAGACAATTGAACATATATATGTTGTTTTTAAGATTCACCATGGATGGACTTTTTTTCCACAAAGTCTGTGCACAATATGCAAAGTCCAGCTTTATGCCTCATAGTTTCCAAAAGTCTGTGCATCAACCTAATCTTAAAAAAATGACCATACAGTCAGAATACAGACAACAGTGTTGTGAAAGTGTCGTGCCATGGACCCACAACAGGGGGCGTTAATGAACGGACAATGGATAAGCCAAAAGTAACAATTTAATGTTGTGAATCGCACAACGACGTACAGACAATAACAATATGGTGGACTGTCAATCATACACCAGGTGACGTGTGGGCAGGCTCGACGATAGAAGACGCCTGGTGAGAGAAGAGCCGGATCCCCACACAGCTTCCACCACCAACGGAGCTGAAGAACACCGGAGCCGCCAAGCCCTGCGCCCCAGGTGGCCGCTGTCTTCAGCAGTCAGACCCGGTACTGCTGGCAGAAAACAGAGACAGTCCTGATGAGTGTGAGTTCGCACACTCAGTAATCCCACAGTCAGTGTTTAGTTAGGAGGGAGCACCTCCACCTCCAATCACACACTCGTGCAGCTCCTGTTTCACCACTTATCTGGTTTGGGGTGTGAGGCGCTGATCACACCAAACGCCACTCCCACAGATAAGGACACACCAGGAAAACGGCTGCAAAGAAGTTCAGATTAATACTCAATGTTTTGAGTCAGCAGAGAAAATTACCTGAATGGTAGCTGATTTCTCGGCGAGGAGGTGGAGTTGCAGTCCGGCCTTTATGGTGATGGTGATGAGATGAATGAGTGACAGCTGGTGCTGAGGATGAGTGACAGCTGTCACTCCCAGTGGCTCCGGCGCCCTCTCGTGCTTGAAGCCCGCACTCCAAGCAGGGCGCCATCTGGTGGTGGTGGGCCAGCAGTACCTCCTCTTCAGCGGCCCACACAACGAACAGTATTCAATTAAAATTCTAACAAATGTTATCATTGGTTTTAATTTATGTACAGCTGTTAAAACTGATCTAGTCAGCTGTTAAACCAAAAATTAATGCACTGACAAATTGTTTTTACTATCCCTTGTCTGAAATTGAATGTTGTGGAAAATCAGGCGTAACATCTGAAGCACAGAAAAACAGGATAGAGAGTTGTCAGGAAAAGCTGCTGAGCGATGTTACAAGTTATTTAATATATTTGATCCATTTTCAGTGACAAGACAATGAAATACAATTGTAAAAGTGCACATGAAGTCACTGTAGAGGAGCTGTCCATTCAGCACCTTCACTCTGTAAACCAGCAAAACAAGCTGGCATGTTATTTTTCACAGACACTGAGAGTCACACAACAAATTATTTTGCTTATAATAATAATAATAATATACTGAACAATAAAATCAAAGCAAGTTATTATACAAACAGTAGGAGAGTAATTGTCATTTTGAGTCTATCGCTGAGATGCAGATTATAAATAGTGAATAATAAGTCAAGGAACATACATTTGCACACAAGTACAACCACGGACACTGGTGAGCACCTGAACAGAATTATGGAGGTGTGGCATGTTTTGAGGAATGCTTGCTGTCAGTAACAATTAAGAGTGGCAATTTTGTTGAGGCAGGAGGGGCCTATAAAACCAAATGATAAAAAATTGAAATTTATTACATTTTTGCCATTTCATGAATGCACCATTGGCATGCTGGATGCTGGTTTGACAGTGCAGAAGGTAGCTAGACATTTTAAATGTTCATGAGTCGACTCTCAACCAGTTAAGGAGGATGTTCTGTGACACAGGGAGGACTCATGACAGACCCATAGAACACTTATGGGATATTATGGGTCATTGTGTTTGCACTTGTATCCCAATAACAAACACTGATTTCAACTATAGAATGCCTTTGAGGGAGGAGTGGCAGGCCATTCCTCAAACAGGAAATTTACCATTTAACGGTTTCAATGTGCAGAAGTCAGCTGCATTAATTGCCACACATAGTGGTCAAACGCAGTATTGACTGTGATGTGATCCGGTGTCGCCAACTGAACGGTCCCCCCTAAAAATTGGGCCACATTAGCTGCGGTTCACCTGATTATCGCCTTGTTTCTGCTTAAAACTGCACTCCAGTCATCATCTACCTCAGCAACAGATATCTGAAGCTTTCGTACAACAATCATTTCCACATAAATTCAGCATTATTTCATCATAAAAAAAACAAATGAAGTGAACAGAGCACTGCAGCTACAGGAGCTGCTAGCTGATGTGTTCACTTCACATTGGTCATTCCAAAGCCTCACCAAGTATTGCCTCATTTCTTCTTAAATCGCCTCATATCTGCTTAAAACTGACTTCAGAATGATTTAAGAGGTGGTTAATAATCCCATGAATCTATCTAATCAGTTTGGGTGAAGAGACTCTGTCTCAGAGCTGCGAAATGACGCATGCACAGTGGAGGTAGGGCCAACCAATTTTTAGGGGCAGACCGTTCGGTCTGCGACATCAGAACATTACCTTTTGTTTTTGTCAACACAATAAACTCAAACACACCTTTATTTACTATTGCAAGTGATGTCCTGTGCAAAATTAGACATCAAGCAATATTTAAAATGTACTTGCAATTCTTTTGTTGTTCAGTATATATTGATATACGTATTTTGTAAAATACTTAGTAAAGGTGTTAAAATTAAGCTTGGAGGTTTTCACACTACAATCTGCAATTTTGTTGACATTACAGACAAAAAAGCCATTTGTCCAGATTATATATTTTTTTTTCAAACAACCCATTGTGATCTCTTCCAGTTGTAAATTCCACAAATACCCTGTTAATCAGTAAATATATGAATTGGGTATGGCATGGAACCAAAAACAAAAAAGGTATTTGGTGATGCCAATATCTTTGCAAGATAAACAAAGTCCAAGTTTTTGTTGTCCTGGTGCTATCTGTCTTATTGTATTTTTTTAGACTTGGATGCTAAACTCCCTGCTGGAGAACGCCTCCCACCCCATGCGTGACACCGTGACGGCACTGGAAAGCTCCTTCAGTGAAAAGCTGCTCCACCCCAAGTGCATGAAAAAGCGATACTACAGATCCTTTCTTCCTGCTGCGTCAGACTCCACAACCAGCACAATTCCCATTAGACCACTCAGATGACTAAAATCACTATTATCATTATAGTAACAATTTTTCTGTCTCTCATGTGGAATAATACTACACATTCTTGTGCAATAATAATGTGTACACTCATGAACAACATCACTTGAACATTCATGCGCAATACTGCGAAGCATCCTTTTTTTTCTTGCTTGCAAATAGTGTACAGTACAGTCTACAGCAAATAGTCAACAGTATATGTTGTTATTCCGCACACAACTTGACTTCTGTGTGTTTTTGTTTTTTTATTTTAAATTGTTAGCCCCCAAATTTGAATCAACTGCAAATTAAATTGTCCCCAAACTGTGAATTGCAAAGCATGAATACTGAAAAAAATATCTCCTGAAACGTGAATGCAGGTCTCGCAAAACGTAAGTCTGAAAATATAAATTTCTTCACAATTTGGTGTATGTGCAAAGCTACCATGTGTGGGATTATGACTCCACACCTCTCACTTTCATTACACCACGACTCATGCGTAAAATGTAAATAAAAACAGAATACAATGATTGGCAAATCCTCTTCAACCTATATTCAATTGAATACACCACAAAGACAAGATATTTAATATTCAAATTGATAAACTTTATTGTTTTGTCCAAATATTTGCTCATTTTTAAATGGATGCCTGCAACACATTCAAAGAAAGTTGGGACATGGCAACAAAAGACTGGCAAAGTTGATGAATGCTCAAAGAACACCTAATTGGAAACAGGTAAGTGTCATGATTGAGTATAAAAGTAGCATCTCCAAAAGGCTCAGCCATTCACAAGCAAAGATGGGGCGAGGATCACCACTTTGTGAACAACTGCATGAAAAATAGTCCATCAGTTTAAGAACAATGTTTCTCAAGGTTCAGTTGCAAGGAATTTAGGGATTCCTTCATCTACAGTCCATAATATAATCAGAAGATTGAGAGAATCTGGAGGACTTTATACACATAAGCGGCAAGGCCGAAAACCAACATTGAATGCCCATGACCTTCGATCCATCAGGCGGCACTGCATTAAAAAACGATGTCATTGTTTAAAGGATCTTACCGCGTGGGCTCAGGAACACTTCAGAAAACCACTGTCAGTTAACATAGTTCATCCCTACATCTAAAAGTGCAAGTTAAAACTCTACCATGCAAAGCAAAATCCATACATCAACAACATCCAGAAACGCCGCCGCCTTCTCTGGGCCCGAGCTCATTTGAAATGGACAGACACAAAGTGGAAAAGTGTGCTGTGGTCTGATGAGTCCACATTTCAAATTATTTTTGGAAGACATCGTGTCCTCCGGACAAAAGAAGTTCATAAGACAGCATCTGTGATAGTATGGGGGTGTGTTAGTGCCCATGGCATGGGCAACTTAAACGTACCACTGTCCCAGCTTTTTTGAAGCGTGTTGCAGGCACCCATTTCAAAATTAGCAAATATTTGCACAAAAATAATAAAGTTTATCAGTTTGAACATTAAATATCTTGTCTTTGTGGTGTATTCAATTGAATATAGGTTGAAGAGGATTTCATAATCATTGTATTCTGTTTTTATTTACATTTTACACAATGTTCCAACGTCATTAGAATTGGGGTTGTATATTTAAAAGAAATATTCAACTCCCCTAAAGTAAATTATAGACAGTGTGCAACATGAGTCAAATGCGCAATACAAGACTTCAAATTTTTGATATAAAACCCAATAATTGTGGCCAAAATCAGACTAATATGAACTGAAATATGAGCTTAGTGCACCCCTAATATTTGCTGAGAGCAATGTACAGTAGTTAGGGAACTTTTGTCTAAAGGGACAGTGGGAGCAGTTTGAGGTTCAGTGTCTTACTCAAGGACTCTTCAGCTCAAGTGGAGTCAAATAGCAAGGAACTGATCTACTGACTGTTTGGTAAATGGATAATTCACTCCTCATTGCATAACTTTTGAAAAAGATCAGCAAATCACTGGTTAGAAAAAGCTGTGACAACAATTTTCATTGATAAAAGAGTGACCAGTTGCCCAGACAAATTCTGTAGTTCTGCACTTTATATTCACCTCTTCCATGGGAAATGGCTGAGAATTCATTTGCACAATCTAGTGCTGCAAATCCACTCTGGCTTATACCATATGTCCCTTTGCTTCCCCCCGCCACAAGCTAAAATATGAGCTGGAAGATGAAATTATTGATTTCTGAAGAGTTAAAGGTAAGGCCAGCATCACCCATGAATTCAGTTCATCTATAAAGTACAAAATCACAACATAAGTCACCTCAAGGCATGTCACAAGAGTATGGTTGCACTTTACCCACCCACTGAGCAAGCATATTGGCAACAGTGCTAAGGGCCCCTTCACATGTAGAACGAATACAAATTAGGGCAAATCACAGCGGAACAGCTTGTATGAGCGAACCACGAAAAAAAATCGAGCTGACGGGCAGGCGTGAATGATCCCACTGCAACGGTTTCATGCATGCTATGGTGTTGTGCATGACTGTGCACGACACTGACACCGTTGCAGCAGGAACACAGTGCAAGCAGTTGGAGCACATGTAACCACATCACACAGCTGCTGTTAAAAAAACAACATACATGCCACCCACGTGATTTGAACCTTCAATTTACAAAAGCTGTGATTGCGAGCAAGAAACTTTACCACTGTGCTACCATCGCTGGCCTGAAAAAATGTGCAGAAAAATGCCTGAAATCAGCAAGGAGATGGACGTATAAAAAAATAAAACCACACACCATTAAAAATGCATTTTATTGAATCCCTCTTATCAAGTGGAAAATACAAGTATGAACCAACTGTTCCTCTGTAGATGACCCATGGTCACAGACGTACAGTTGTGAAATGACATGAGTGAAGCAGGGGGCTCTTATCATGTCCACATCCACTGGTCCGGGGTGTCCAACCTGCCCCACATGCATGTCCGGCCCAACACGCATGTCTTGTGGATGGCATGCTGCAGGACAGACACCACGTCATGTGGAACAGAGCTCACATGGATGACGTGACATTCAGATCACTCACTGTGTGTTATGATCTGATGGTCCATATCACCTGGGGCATCCTGTCAGTGTGCGCACCTTGCTCTTGCTCACTGCATATGTTTTTGTGTATGTCCACGAGGACAGCAAGCAGACCATGCATGTCACAGTGGACAGTTCATATCCATCCAAACATGGTATGTGTTTTCCAGCTGGGACATCCAGAACCAGAGATCTTACCAGCTGTGGCAGTCGGCAGCCACACCCCCTGTCCATCCAATGCACACACCGTGTCACTCTGTGTCTGTGTTATTTGAGCTGTCAGTGAGTCTCTGGTCAGCAGCTGACAGGCACCTCGCTGTGCTTTGTGCACTCAGACCTGCCTGTCCGGTCCCTGTGTGATCATATCTGGGCAGCATACATATCAGCATTTTATGCAAGTGTGCCCCCCCCCCCCCCCCCCAGTCACACCACATGTGTTGGGGGAACAGGGGGTGGTGTGAACGACACATACATCACATGGATCATACACACACGTGCGTGTGTGTGTCCCCCCCCCCCCCCCCCACACACACACACACACATGTTTCGGGGGGATGCACATGCAGGTCACATGTGTTGCTTTTTGAAAAGCCACACTCATGGGGGCACTTAGACAAATTGCACATCCGGCTCGAAAGTGATAGTTTTCGTGGTAACAACGAGAATGGCCACACATTTTCTAAGTGCCAAGCGAGCGGTGTTAGATGTTTGTTTGTGACACCTGGAATTTGGCCGACACCTGCCGTGAGGGATTGAATGGGCTCTCACATGGCACTCTCTGTCTTTCAGCTGCTGGTGTGTGCAAATAATTGTAGCAAAAGGTGTACAAGGCATTGGAGGTAGTAGCGACATATGTACGAGGTGTTGGAGGCAGCTCCAATTTTTTCACAATTGGCCTGCAATTCCTCCTTCAGGTGCTCATCGGCTTAAATTGCATCATGTGTGAACGAATGCTATGGAAATACTACCTTAGGACATTTTTTCATGACAGGAAGAAACCACGAACAGACCAGACTCAGTGGAGTGACCATCTGCCTTTGCCAGAATAACATTAACAGCGTATATAAAGCAAAGCACAAGAAAGAACTGTCAAAAACTGGCTTTGACACACATCTTGAAACAACAATTGTTGAATATTGGTCTGTCAAAGCAAGCAGTGGGTTGGTTTGCAAACTATCTGTCTGACAGAATGTAATGTACACACTTTGGTGGTAGTTTCTCCACAATGTTAAAAGTCTCCTCTGGTGTGCCCCAGAGCTCCGTTTTAGGTTCAATTTTGTTTAGCTTTTTTGTGGATGTACTTGGCAGAAATGCCCCTGATGCTAAATTCCATTTTTTATGCTAAATACTGTTATAGGCCGTTAGCTTTTTACAGACTGCCTTTAACCTTATGGAATGTCAGCTTGTAAATTTGAAACCCATTCTTAATGTTTCGAAAACCAAATTTATGATTTTTTTTCAAATGGCAGGAAGACACCCGAATCCCTTCCCAATATGTTCTCCCTGCAAGGATACATGATTGAGCTAGTGCCTTGCTACAAGTATTTGGGTGTTCTGATTGATGACAGGTTTTCAAGAACTACAGCTAAAACTGGGGTTCTTTTATCGTAACAGGACATGTTTTACCTTTGCTGCTAGGAAGAATTTAGTAGTTGCCACCTTTCTTCCTTTATTGGATGATGGCAACATTCTTTATATGCATGCCCCTGCAAATCGTCTCCAATCTCTGGACTCTGTGTATCATGGTGCCCTGAGGTTTGTTACGTGTTGCAAAACCTTCACTCACCATTGTACTTTATATAGCAGAGATGAGTGGTCCTCATTGGCTGCACGTCGTCTCTCACACTGTTATATTTTTATTTAAAAAGTGATCTTAGGTCTACTCCCCCAATATCTATGTGGCTACATTTTGAGAACCCAGAGCACTTACTCCTTGCCTTCCAATGATTGCTATTTGCTCAATGTCCCCAAAATTCGCACTGAGTTAGGTAAGCAACGCTTCATGTACTCCGCGCCTGCTGCTTGAAACTCACTACAGATAACTCTGAACTTGAGGTAACTAACTTCTCTTGGAACATTTAAAAACATTATGAGGGGCATAGTATCTGCTTCATATCATTCTTGTTTTTGCTTTTGAAAGCCCCATATGTACTCTATGATGTGACCAGATTGTATTTCTCTGTTTTATTGTTGGCTGATTCTGTGTTCTCCTCTTGAAACTTAATGTTTTTAAGATGCTTTCTTAGCCAGGCTTCCCTTGGAAAAGAGATCTTTGTGTCAAAATGGGATTGACCTGGTTAAATAAAGTTTTTATTTATTTATTTTATTTTAAATGTACAAAGACAGAAATACTACCCCTAAGCAAGCCAATACATACATAATCCAGAGGACACAATGACTGATGGCTCAAAAGACATCCAAAAAGTAATGAGCCAGAGAAAATGGAATATAATTGGCGAGTCATTGATCAAAACCACTTCAGTCACTGAAGGAATATTCTCCAGAATTTGTCCACAAGATCCTTCCAGAGGCCCTCAGCATACTCCAGATTTCCACAGTTCCACTGTAGATCTCTCATGCACCACTGCTGAAAGGAACTTGTGGGATCAGATGGATTGAAAGAAGGATGTATGTAACCTACATCGGCATCAATCAGCTCCTGGTTGCCGTTGGTCCATTTCTTCATCAGCAACTTGAACTTAAAGCAAGAACAAAGAACAAGGCAGAAAGAATGAGCCACAATGAACACCGTAGTAACACCACCTCACAATCATCAAAGCATCAAAGTGTTAACATGGTACACAGGCAACAGAACCCTATGCTTCAAGAACATTCCCCAGAATTTGTATGTGATGACAATGAGTCTTTCTCCACCAGTAATGAAATAAATATATACATTTGGAGGGAAATAATACTACATCTAAGACTAGATAGTCTGTAAGATCAAGAGCACTGATGATATTTTTCTTCTGGTTTTTTGGCGGTCATTCATTATTTTCATAATTTTCAAGGTTGTACAAAACATACTATTTTTCAAGGCCACCTCCCAAGTCATACAAGGAAAATGTTGATTTTTGACACAGATGAGCCTATTTTTGTCAACATGTTTTTTATTCAGTCAATATCAAAAAAGCTGAATTTTTAGAACCTTTTACTCTATGCCTTATTAAATAAAACAGCTCATGTGAAGAATCCAATTATTTATTTATTTATTTATTTTATTTTTTTAACAAATTGATTGACTCAATATCTAGTTAATTGAATTTGATGACTTATGGAATACAGGGCACATACATGTGTTCAAGACCAAACTTCAAGCACTTTGCAATTAAACTTAATGTTCCCCATCTTGAAAGTTTAATAATAAAAAATAAAACTTGCATATTTTGCATAATGAGTATTACCCAGTGGTGGGCACAGTTTTGCTAACTGCTAATTTTCATGGCAATATTTGCCCTATTGAGATATCCCATGATCCTTTGTGCACCAGAGAGTTGCTGCAGCATCTTATTAACATGACGAAAAGAAAAAAAATGTACATTTTGGTTGTATAATATTCAGTTGTCATCATGTGGATTCTCTTTGCTGTTTAGACCGCAGCAACTGGCCAGTCAATGGCAGTAGAGACCCTGAAAACTTGCTAAAACAAATATTCCAAATAATCCGTGTCTGCTACGTTTAATCTGCGTGGAATTTAATAAATGCAAACTGAATTTCAGACACACACACACACACACACACACACACACATATATACACACATATATATATATATATATATATATATATATATATATATATATATATATATATATATATATATATATATATATATATATATATATCCTTTTTCTTCCACTTATCGAGGTTGGGTCGTGGGGGCAGCAGCTCAAGCAAAGCCGCCCAGACCTCCTGATCTGCACACACCTCCCCCAGCACCTCCAGGGAATCCCCGAGGCGTTCCCAAGCCAGCTGAGAGAAGTAGTCCTTCCAGCGTGTCCTGGGTCTTCCACGAGGCCTCCTCCTGATGGACCGTGCCCGAAACACCTCTCCAGCGAGGCATCCAGGGGGTATCCGTAAAAGATGCCCAAGCCACCTCAGCTGGCTCCTTTCGATGTGGAGGAGTAGCGGCTCGACTCCGAGCTCCTCCTGAGTGACCAAGCTCCTCACCTTATCTCTAAGGGAGCACCCAGCCACCCTGCGGAGGAAACCCATCTCTGCCGCTTTTACTCGCGATCTTGTTCTTTTGGTCATGAGCCAAATGTCATGACCATAGGTAAGGGTCGGAACGTAGATCGATCGGTAAATCGAGAGCTATGCACCCCTGCTCAGCTCTCTCTTCACCATGATAGTCCAATACAGTGGCTGCTTCACTGCAGACACTGCACCAATCCATCTGTTGATCTCACGCTCCATCCGTGCCTCACTCGTGAACAATACTTAAACTCCTCCACTTGAGGCAAAGACACCCCACCGACCTGAAGAGGGCAAGGCACCTTTTTCCGTTCGAGAACCATGGCCTCAGATTTGGAGGTCCTGATCCTCATCCCGGACACTTCACCCTCGGCTGCAAACTGCCCCAGTGCATGCTGACGGTCCTGGTCTGACGAAGCCTGCAGGACCACATCATCCACATCATCATTACTTACATCATCACCTATTACTATATATATATATATATATATATATATATATATATATATATATATAGATATGTATAGTAATTACTGTTGAACAAAGAGGACAAACAGTGTTGTAATTAAAGGACAATAAGCAGGACGTTAAAGAACTTTACTTTCCCCCCAGAATGGTGAAACAACCTGAGCTTCTGGTATGTTTACATAAAACAAACACAGTAACAATGTCTATAAACCCAGAGTTTAATGCTGTTGACTTTGTGTAGCAGTTAAAGTGCACCCTGATCAGAGCATCTCAATGCATTTCTCCTGTTGTGAAAGTTTACCCATAATGCACTGTAGCATGTGTCCCAAACATTAAAACCTTCAAAATTTGTGTATTACTTTGAAACTAAAACATATAGCTGATATTTTCACTTTAGAAAATGCCAGATGCGACGTTAATTTAAATAACTTGTCTGGAATTAGTTTGTTTAAAATTTTAACCATAAGTTAAAACTGTGTGCCTGTTGATGACTTGTGTGATATGCCGGTGAGTCTGTATCGTGTAAAGAGAAATTGTCTTTATTCCTTCTCCTCCTTTCTCCCCAGGTCTCTTGCTGATAGAAAGCTAATCTGACATAGAAGTGCTGGCTCATTGTTGTGTCAGTAGCTGCTAGTGTACAGAAATCAATACTGAAAGTTATCGGTTTAGCTTTTATCTGTAAATACTAGTAATTTTTTATGGGTTTATCGGTTTAGCTTTATAAAAGATAACTTTTCAGTTAGTGCATTAAGTGTTGCCAAAGCTAACTTTTTGGTTAGGTGTGCTCACCACTGGTATTACCTTTAAACATAATGGCAAAGTGTAAAATCTCAATATTGGACACATAAGTTGAACACATTCAGTGAGAATGAGTGAACAAATTTATGTATTTACACTTTTAAAAGGATGTACTTTATGACTGACCACGCTGTGGTTTGCTTAGTACATTCATGAAAATTTTTAAATAATGAATGACCCCCGAATAACTCCACAGAATCAAACTATTTTATCTCAGTGGGAAGACAATTCCACAGAAATGGAATGAATGAAGGAATGAACTGGTTGTGGCCACATGGCAAGGAGTACAGAAAGCTTCGACACCACTGATACCTATTAGAAGGCATTCAGAGAACACAGGGGAGGTGATGGTCTCGTGGTTAAAACATTTGGGCTTGACACCAGAGGATTCTCGGTTCAAATCCCCGCTTGACCGGAAATCACTAAGGGCCCCTAATCCCCTTGTTGCTCCTGGTGTGTAGTGAGTACCTTGTGTGGCAGCACACTCACATCGGGATGAATGTGAGGCATTATCTGTAAAGCACTTTGAGCGTCTGATGCAGATGGAAAAGCGCTATAAATGCAGTCCATATATTTACCATTTACATACCTCCACCAAGGGCACGTTTGTTCTGAAAAATATGTTAATGATCTAATTCAAAATAAAATCCCTCATTTCCTGGGATATTATCCATCAACATATGCTCACAATTTCTTTGAGTTAAATGCTGTGGGCAAAACATTCTTCAGGATCTCAGTTCTAGAGTATATTCCACTGACTCAATTATTTTCCACATTATCTATCTGCTCACCCAATGTTATTGAAATCCATTAATTACTTTTTGTGTAATCCAACTAACTGACAAATGCCAGTCAAAACATTACCTGCTCAGTAGAAGTAATTTTCATTGTGTTAAAATGACCACTTAGTGGTTTTGATGGCAACATTAGCATTTGCCTAACACACCGTATTAATTTGGTGGAATGCCTAGGGTGTAATTCTTGAGATTATGTGTAAACAAGAGATGGGCAGATGAAAGACTACATCGTCAAAATTACCTTTGATAAAATGCTCATCATGTTGTGACAAACTCATAAATGGGTAAAGGGGTGAAGCATCATTGATACCCTGCATGAGATGAGTGGGACAAATGAAGCCAGGACATGCCCCTCATATGAGTGTTAACAGTTCACAGCTAATGGCCTAATCTCTTTGTTCATGTGATTTATTAAAACATATTTTTTGGGAGTCTACGGTGGCTTTCATAATGTTTTGTTTGGGTGCCAGACTTATAAATATGACAACTGTATTTCCTTCATAGTCAAATATTAACTGGACCTAAAGTAATCAATCTACAGATAGCCTCTAAATGTGCTAACCTTGCTCATGCATGAATTAATAATTAGCTCACTCATTTTATGCCAGTTATCTGGGATAAAATCCTGGAATGGGGAAGTGTGGGTGAAGTGCTTAGCATTAAATTAAAAAATATGAAATTTTCCACCAACAGAAATACTGGAGCACAGACTTCTTAGATTATATGATGTGCACAGCAAGCCATATTATTAGAGATATTTGTAATAAAATGCAAAGAAAGAACACACAAGGTAGCAGCCACAGCTAGCAGGGCTATTAGCAGACTTTCTGAGTATGACGAAATACCAGAGTAAAACGATGACATCATACACAAGCAGGATATGAACGTTGCAAAATCTCATGTGTTGGGATCACTAAGTTTAATTTAGTTTAGGATCACTGTGTAAACAAATTTCATAGAAAAAAAGAGGGGAGTCATTCCATTTTCCATTTAATATATGGGTGATTCTTAGACTGCGGGCACTTATGTCCTTTGATCATATTGTATGAAAAACAGAAAAAAGGGGAAATTTCACACTTTTATAGTTATCTTTACAATGAAAGTGTGTTAAGAAATTTGTTCTAGTAGTCTATGATGACTTTTTCACCTTTTTTCAGCATCATTATATGCAAATATTCCCGTTTTGTGCTTATCCCACACCCAGACTTTTGATCTTCAATGATAAAAATGAATGGTAAAGAAACATTTTTTTCTAATGTTTTAAAATATCTCTGAATAAAATATCAGTAAAATAATCAAAACATAATTGGGGTATTCAATGTCATACAACTGTTGTGATTTTTTTAAACAAAATGTAGTTGTCCCACACTATTGCCGTAATTTCCACCACAACGCTGTAATGTCCCTTTAATCACTTTGTATGAAAGATTGTTTGGGTAGTTTATATGGAGATAAACAGTGACATCAGAGCACATGTATATAGCGCCAAATCACAACAAACAGTTGCCCCAAGGCGCTTTATATTGTAAGACAATGGTGTGGTGGAAATTACATTTACAAGGCCAATAGTGCCCGTAGTTAAAGAATCACCCATATAACAATGGACAGACAGAAGTGTGTCTTTCAGATTAAAGTGTGTGCAGACAGAATCCAGAGAAATGTTTATTTTATAATAAAGCAGCAGGTATTCCAGAAGGCACACAGTAAATCCACACTGCTCCTGCTGTCATCCAGCTGTTTATTTCAGCATCACTGCTCCACCTCCCTGTCACTGACTCAGATTGTCCGCAGCCTCCTAATAAATTCCAGAGAGGATGCTCTCTCCGTGATGTTGGCACTAAATCAATGTGGACCCTCGCACTGTGCTGACAACCCCGGCCTACTTTACTGTGATACCACAAATATTAAATTATGTCACAGCAGAGGCCACAAGTCAAAAGACGGAGAAGAGATGAGAAGGAAAGACTGCACCACAGATTGGTTTGTGGAAAAATTTACTTTTTTATACGTAAAAGATTAGGTGATGGGTTGGGAGTGAATATGAAGGACTGAAAGTGTTCGGTGAAAAGAGGTTATGTGTAGCCGGAGGGGAAAGATCAAGTGAAAATTGTACTTATGGGAGCAGATGAAATGGTCAAGCATTGTGAGGGAGAGATTAGCAGATAGAATACCGCTGGGGCGACTGATGGTGCAGGTGAAGGAGGTGAAGCAGAGCACAAAGAAAAGGATAAAAGTTTGAAATGTGGAAAGGAAACGGCCATCAGTGGGCATATGGCTGCTGTGAGGTGGAAATCAAAGATGCTTGGTGCTTTCAGAGATTTCAGCCGGCTGACCTTCAGCCGCGGATCGCGCACTCGCATCACTGATGTCTCTTCTCACAGAATATCTACAGCTGTGTCTCCAGCCATCGTTGTTTACAAGCGTGTTATCTGGAGGGGCAGCCGAAAGAAACCGATCTATAAAGAGCAAAGTGGAACAAGTTTGTGCTGCAATAGTTTCACCATTTTGGCTCTTTGCACCATCACAGTGGGTTTAGAATAAAACAATGAGCGTGCAGTTTAAGTGAAGGCTTTCATTGTTAATTTGAGAGTTTGCATCCAAATTTAATAAAAAAATTACATTTCCAAAGTTCCTTTGGCGACTGCTGATGTTGGCCCTTGTGGGTTCTGATGTCAGGAAAGTAAACATCAATAGGATAAATGAAGTCAATAATGAGTCATCAAAGAGATAAGAGATGGTCCAAAAAGTTGTAACCAAATCACCTGGCCTGTTAGAACAGTTCTGCTTTAAAATGGAGACTGGATACTTCACTTTTTCAGTTCAAGGAAACCCTACAGAAGGCCGGTGTATCTGTGTCAGTACACTGGGGCTTTACCAAAAGATGTGAATGACAGAAAACAGAGCAAAATTTGTCCTCTGGTAGAGCCAAGGGTCAAGTAAGGTTCTGGGTTCAATTCTGGGCCACACTGCCTGTCTGAGTGGACAAGATGCTCCATGTCCATCATTCCCGCCCAACCATCCGTAAATGGGCACCATCTTTGGCAGGAGAAGTAGCAGTAATAATACTGCAGGGATTACATACCCAGGGATTATACACCCAGGGACAATAATACACCCAGGGATTATACACCCAAGGACAATAATACACCCAGGGATTATACACCCAAGGACAATAATACACCCAGGGATTATACACCCAAGGACAATAATACACCCAGGGATTGCCACCACCAGGGATTGCCACCATCATGGCAATCCCTGGGTGGCAAGGAAAAGATTGTCTCTTGGTTAATTTAATTCATAGTAATTATCATGGGTGTAACAATTAAACAATACAAATTAAGAATTGATTTTAAATTAATGAACAAAGCCCACCCTATGGGTGTGTGTGTGCCTGTGCGGGGGGGTGGGGGTGGGTGGGTTGTACCATCCATATAAATTTATGTATGTGGGTTGGTGCTCGTACACATCACTAAGTGGCAAATTCAAAGGCGAGAATTGGTATTTCTCTGACTGGCCGCCGATGAAAACATGCTCAGGCTACATTGACTGTCTTTTGAAATCAGCTGGTTTTATTTTGTCTCTAACTTGCTTCTAACAGCAATCTGATAACTATCACTGCCTGGAACAAAGAGATTTATACACCAAGCTGACCTGAAATAAACCATTGCATATTAAACTGACTTTTTTGACAAGTCTGACCCCTTTAAGAAGTGATCAAATTACGTGCATTCGTATTTAGCTTGGCGATGTTTTCAATGGGCAAAAATGGTCACCAGAGGGCGCTCGGTGTGAAGTCCACACCAACCCATACTAATTACTCTTGAAAAATAGATATGACTGCACCTACACAAAGACCCTCAACTTGATCTAAATATACTCTAAAATAATATATGGCTTGAATTATAAATATTTATTTATTATTTATGTGATCAATCACTTCAGGTAATTTTTTTTTCAGTTCTACGTCAATGTTTTCACACTTTCCTGAGGTTCTTTTCTTGAATCTGACCACTGGAAGGTCACAAGTTGTTAATACTGACATACTGGCTAAGAAAGGTAAAGTTATGATATGCTAACAACAGCTGGCTCCTTCTTCAGGACTTCTTGGTTGCTGCAATCTCTCCTACAGTATGAGGTGTATCCCCCGGTGAGACAGTGGCAATGTGATGCACATACATCTATACACTGAAAATATGTATTTGAAGCTGAGCAACGCCACTTTTATCTTTTCTAATTCTATTTTTTCATGGAAAATGAATTGTGCCAAAATCATATTATGACCCCTCTATTGAGATACATATCAGACTGTTTTATAAGGGAGAGACACACCACCCAAGTGTGTTGTAATAATTATTCCTTTGTCCTTTCATTTTGAAATAATTCTTGGTCTTTTTTTTATTTCCTGTCTTTTTAATGTTAACATCTTAATGTTTTTGTGAACACACTGAAAACCATTAACCACATATTATGCACTTGATTCACTATTATTGCACTTTTCATTCAAAAGGAAAATGGAGTACCCACTTCAATGTTGTCACTTATTCGTTTTCATCTCTACAGTCTTGCTTTCCCTCAGATGAAGGACATTTTATAATGTTGTGATAAAAAGTAGCTAACAGAGGATGTAATAAAATATGAATAGTACTCCATCTGTATCTGGAATCATTTTACTGCATATCCTGGCTTCTGTAAAGGTCACAGTTGTTGGTTCGGAGTGTTTAATTTGTCATGCTTGGGAAAAAAGAAGAAAAAAAAAACATTATGTAGTAAATAAAAGCTGGTAGGAAACTCAAGCATTCTACTGAATAAAACTGAGCATTAAATAAGAGGAATATTTTTAGTTCATTTTAATAGTAGAAGAGAAGACATTCTGCCCTATTATATACAGTCTGGCACGCTGTATTATGAATAATTTATGATGTGATTTATCTGCAAAAATATTCTGCAAAAAAAGAGCAACGTAGAGCTGTTTTTTGTTTGTTTGTTTGTTTTTGTAATGCACACTGGCTCTTTTAAAACATGTGAGTACTCTACTCACATAATTCTTAACCACTGGTGCTTTCAAAGCAAAGAATACACAACTCTCAGGTATTCTGTTTGCAGGAATGCAGCAATAAAACATGAAAAACACACACCTGTTGACCTTGTCTTGTTCACTTCTATTCCATTAATAATCAGCCAACTGTAACCTACAGCAGCCATTAATATGAGGAGGCCGCAGAGATGCTCGGAAATGTGATGCACTGTAAAATCGTTCGAAGAGAACATAAACAGTGCTGCTGCCAGGATGGTTCGGTGGGACGCTGGGATCCAAAACAATAGCCTCATAACAAAATTAATGTTCTGTATACCTGCCTCCAAAGAAGTGCATGTGCATGCATATATGCATCACGAATATCACACTGAAGCACTCAGACACAGGAGTCAAGACGGATACACAAAGGGACAAAAGAGGGTGTGCGCGTGGGTGGTTGGTGTATTTGTGGTCTCGTCAACAACACTTTGTGGCTTCATTGTAGTCTGCTCTCATTTGCATGTTGGTATATTTTGCAGTGTTTGCCATTCTTTTGTTTGCCACTAGCGTACAGTACCTATAAACTGTTTTCACAGGCTGGAGTTTTTAACATGCCTTAAAATATTGTGATTTTGATTCTCAGAATGAAAACAAATGTCTATAATTTAAGTCAGAAACAAGAACAATCAGAGATTTGTGATGTCCGCCAATCTCGATCCGGAACACCTCCAAAATTCAGTGGAGTCTTCCATGCCCAATATCTATCTATGGTTAAAATTTGGTGAGCACCCGTGAAGTAGTTTTGACATAATCCTTCAAAGTCTAATATGTATCTGCGTTGAAAATTTTGTAAAAATAAGTGCAGCAGTTTTGACGTAATCCTGTTAATCCTTCAAAGCCTATATAAAGTGAGACTTGATCCAGAATCCGGATCCGGATCACCTCCAAAATTTAATGGGTTCTTCCACGGACTAATATCTATCTGTGGTAAAAGTTTTCATCAAAATCTGTGCAGTAGTTTTGACATAATCCCGCTAACAGCCAGAAGGACAGACAGACACAAGGTGATTTCACTGATTAACTGATTACATCTTGTCAACGTGATGATAATTAGTGAAATCACCTGGTGGGAGAACATGCAAACTCCACACAGAAAGGTCAGAGGTAAGAATCACACACATGACCTTCTTCCTGTGAGGCAACATTGCTAACAACTAATCCACCGTGCTGCCCATTTGCACTGAAGCGCCACTGCAGAGAGGACATTGTGGGAACATGGACATAGTGGTGAAGTTTGACATCATGATCCACAAGCCAGCTGTATTCTGGCCACATTTGCTTTCAGACCTCAGCGAATCCTGCTTGAGTCCTGTTCAACCTGGAGGTGGGTTTGAGCCAAATAGTGAAAAATCTAACAAATCCTATTTGCGCTGTTCATATTATGAAAACAAAAACAACAACAACAAAAAAACTCCTGTTCTGAACATTGACCATTGGTGTGAAGGACTTTGTATGTCTTTATGACTATCTCTATCTAACCCAGTGACCACTGAGATACTTCCTCAGCTACCCTATCACCCTAAATTGGAATAAGCTGATATAAAAAATAATTAATTAATACATTCTGTACCATACCATACCAACTTTATTTATAAAGCACTTTAACAGCCACTACTGAAACAAAGTGCTGTACACTAAAAAAAAAAAAAAAAAATCCATTAAAACACATTTAAATTAATAAAAAGTACACTTTAAAAAATAAGTCTGGCTGGGGCCAAAAGCCAAGGACAAAAAATAGGTTTTTAAACAAACTTAAAATATGGACAGTGAAGCAGCCTCTCTCACAGACAAGGGCAAGTTGTTCCATAATTTAGGAGCAGCAATAGAGAAGGCCCTGTCCCCTCTTCCTTCTGGATCTCAGTACTTCCAGGAGCAGCTGGTCAGCTGACATAAGAGACTGACATGGTACATAAGGATGAAGAAGCTCAGAGAGGTAAGGCGGGGAAATACTGTGAAGAGATTTAAAAACGAACATAACAATTTTAACATGTACCCTAAAACATACAGGCAGCCATTGAAGTGAGGCCAATACAGAATATATGATCTCGCTTTCGAGTTCCTGTCAAAAGTCATGCAGCAGTATTTTGAACCAACTGCATACGCGAAAGTAACGAGTGATTGACTCCCACATAAAGTGCATTACAATAATCCAGCCGAGACAAAATAAAAGCATGGATCACTGTTTCAAAGTGCTGTGTAGACAAGAAAGATGATAAAGACTGTACTTAACCACAGCTTTAATTTCACTGTTCAATTTAAAATCACTATCCACCTTAACAACAAGATCATTAATAACAGGTCTAAAATAAACCTCCTAAGGTCCTAAGGCAATGGAGGGGGATTCACAGGGTCCACTGGATCAAAACACCATCACCTCTGTGATGGTGTATGGATCAAGCTTTAATGCCATTGAGGCATACCAAGAGCTGTTCTATGGAACTGACATCCTTCTGCTCTAAGGGGAGATACATTTGGCAATCATTAGCATAGCAATGAAATGAAATCCCATGCCATCTAAGGATGGAACCCAGAGGCAATAAATACAATGAAAAATGCAGTGGCCCCAGAATCGAACCCTGTGGGACTCCACATAACGCCAAAGCTGCAGATGATTCCAATCCATGCATATGCACAGAAAAGGTTTTGTCTACCAAGTAAGACCTGAACCATTCACGTGCAATGCCACAGATGCCCACTGAGATAATGAAATGTGGTCCACTGTATCAAAGGATCAAAGGCAGCAGTTAAATCAAGCAAAACCAAAACAACGCGGTTGTCAGAATCACACGCAAGAAGTATGTCATTAAAAACCCTTATTAAAGAAGACTCTGTTCTATGAAGGGTTTTAAAACCTGCCTGAAAAACCTCCATGATACCATAACCATGTCACATGTGACCAGTTCCTCCCAAACACAATTAGTAGCTCATCTCCAATCCCACTGAAATGCATGTTCAATAGACTGGTTGTAAAAGTGATTTTTTTTTATTATTATTATTATTATTATTATTATTATTATTATTATTTTTAATTTTTTTTACATTTAAAATGGTGTTTCCAGCTGCAGTTGAATTCAGTAACTGGGCAGCACAGTCTCGTTTGAGGGTGGGTGCTAAAGGGTTAAAATATGATGCAATAATCCTGCATCCTATAGTTGGGACAGCCCTCTCTGAGATTTTGGGCAAATTACACAGCAAACAAAGTGAAAACACAAAGGAAAAAATAAAAATGTGATGGAATGTGGACGTGTTGCTGTTTGTTTATGACCCAAAGCTCAAATATGTCGAGACGGTTGTGCAGGCAAGAGTGCGCAGCTACTCTGGCTAGGTGTGTAGGCTAAAGCTTACCGACAAAACCTCTCCCATTTGCCCTGTCTTCCCAACACCACTGGGAACTGAAAAAAAACTCCACTTTTCGTGATTGCTTCGGTGACTGCAGGTGAAAACAAAACAGTACTCCATTTATCTTTTTTGACGTTATGCTATTTTTATGTATTTCATAATGGAAGGGGTTCACATGAGACTGTGCTGCCCTATTAAATAATATCATGTTATCATGTTTAAATTATTTAATAACAGAGCTTTAATTTTTTTATTATTTCATGTCATAAAGCAATAAAAATACTCTTTCTGCACATTTTTGTACTGAACATTTTGTTTTTATAAATACCTACACATTTTGATCTCTCTGCTTTTACTGATCTGCCTCTGTCCCTGTGGTCCATGTGACTGTCGTCGGTAAGCCACGAGAAACTGAAGAGCAACAAATATTTGCCATAAACAATTTCTGGCTGGCGCTACAGGCCCGCCAATATGTCAGCAGAGGCTGGCTGTCTCATGGGCACACATCACTGATGTGGACGTCGTCTCACACTGCGCACTGTCCGCTGTGGTGTGTATGTGTGTGTGTGTTCTGCCTTGCTCCTAAAGGGTGCTCCCAAAGGTCTCCCACTCCAAGTAAGAAATGACAGAGATGACAGCCAAATCTCTCCTCTGTCCCTCTTTCTCCAGCCCCCATGCCTCGCTCTCTCCCCCAGCTATCTATTGACAGGTCCGCGGCTGTGGCGCCATGCACCGAATGAATCTCAATGATCTGGCACGCATCAGAAACCATTACCTGCCTGGCACAAATGTACACTGTGAATATGAATCGCCCACAGTGGATGTCACTGCCCATTTGAAACACACTCGCATGCTAAAGTGTGAATGCTAAATATCTCCTCGGTGCGCTCCGGAGATCTGCTCCTCTGTCAGTCTCAGGAAGAATAAGGCACTCCATGCACAATGAAGCTCATGAATTATCAGCTGAGCATGAATGTCAACTATTGGGCCTGCATGTGTATCCGTCATTCTCATACACACATATGTCAAGAGATCAGGTCTTGCTCTTCACATCACGTGTGTGTGAATGATGTGAGTGCAAAACTTGTGTCATTTACACATGCAATCAATTATCCAAATGTGGAATACATGCACACATGAAACTCTCAGAAAACAACAGCTCACATTTCTCTCCACAGGACAGGTTGATAGCAAGCATGTAATTTCACCACATTTCCCACACAGGCATTTAGTTGAACAAATGCAGACTCGTAAATGTTGTTTACATGTCAGTTTTCTCACACAGCACTCTGACAAACAAAAGGTGTAAGCAGATGTATTCATGAATAGATGTTTTGATATTACAATGGGCAGTGTTCTCTCTGTGCACTATTTGGTTACTACTTCCCAATACGCATATCACTGAAATGGACATAGGCAGGGGAACATTTCACCTAATACATGTCGGGAGACTGATGGAGTAAAGTATACTACAGTCAGGAGCTGCTATTAGGTTTCAATGATCACTTTAAGCACTTTAACTGCAAAACACATTCAAATCAGTCAGCAAGTGGGGTGGTACTCATTAGTGTCCATTCTCTGCCAAGGCCAAAATGTAATATGAATACTTTTTTTTTTTACACTTGAGCTGTTTGTATCAGGCAGCCAAATAGAAAAAAATGTAGGATCGCACAAGTTCTACCAGCGGCATTTACATCTGCTAATCAGCAACAGCCATATCTCTAATCAGCTGGTCCACAATTTAGTCAGTAACCACAACCAATATGAAATGTCAGAGCCATTTAAAGAGTCAAGCCTAACTCACTTCTCTGCTGCTGCAGTTGCTGTCCAGGACTTTGCCTCCTCCACCACAACACCTTCTCTTGGTCCCTGTTGCTGTCCTGGGTTGCACCTCCTCTACCCTCTGCATACTGTTGTTCCATCTGTGGTCACTAGCCATGCCTCTGCCGCCTCCTCACACCCTCCACTTGGTTCCCGCTTGACTCCTTGGTTGCTGACCTTCACTGTGTCTTCCGCCACCCCACTGCTACCAGTTGGGCCCTGTCTGATGCTAAGCGTGGGTAGGAGAGGGGGGGTAGGCTCCACCTCTGCCTTCTTCTGCAGGATTTGAGTTTGATGTACGCTGACACTGTTAGAAACAGGACTGGCCCTAAGGACTTTCTTTTAATTGTAAATTGTATATCTCTGGGATAAATGGTGATTAGTGCCTCATCTCCTGAGTCTTAATGGTAGAACTATTATCTTTTTGGTGGCTTGAAACCAGCTTCAGTTCAGTTCAGGTTGGTTGATTGCATACCCTGGCCCAAGCAACCATATGCACATTGTGTGAACTGCAAAATTGTATTGTTTTTCATAGATAAATAAATTATCAACTAGAAGGTGTACTAGCCTGCTTCACACTGAGGTCCTATCCAGGGGGAGTTGTACACTTTCACCCACTTCACTCTCCAGAATTCATAAATCTGCACTGGCGCCAAAGGGCCTCAGAGCCTATGTAGGACTTACACCTTACTTCTTCTCCTCAGTGGATCCCATATGGGTTCAAATGTTGATCTAGCACAGATTTTACACCAAATGCCATTCGATACATAATCATAACTTGTGATTACGTAAATTGTGATTTACACTCCTACTTGTGACCTTTTTCTTTTTACCAAAGTTGATAACCACATATGCACCTCTGCTTGCTTAATCCATATCAGGATCAGAAGCCTCCTGTTCCTTTACTCATGACTAATATTCCACAAAATTTCATAAACATTTATTTAAAACATTTTAATTTATCCTGTAGTCACAAATGAAATTGTTTCAGTTCCACTTGAAAGAATTTCACCAGTTTTAATGAAAACTGATTTATTAGTAAAGCCGTTCTTCATACAATGTTAAATTAAAATTAAGTTTTTGGCCTGCTGATCTTTACTGGGATCCTTCCCAAAATATGACACTGCCTAGTCCATTCCACACCAAAGGAATATTTCACTCAGTTTGGTGAAAATAGGATTTTATCATTCAGTTCATCTTCCCTGCTTATCAGTGGCCAGATCACAGACAGTCTAGACTTTCCTCTTCCAGCCAGATCCTCCTGGGAGATTCAAGGGTGTTCCCAGGCCAGATGGGACATCTAATCCTGGCAGCATGTCCCGGTTCTGCCCTAAGGGTTGACTCTCAATTGGATGTGTCTATAAAAACTCCAAAAGAAGGCCTCTGAGGAAAATCCTGTATGGATGCCAGAACCACATCATTCTTCACCTCAAAGTGTAATTTTGTATTTGTTTCTGATGAGGTTAAACATGATTACTATATTTGATAAAATTCTCTACAATATCAGTCAAAGCTTTGAAATGAATTTTGTGCTGGTTATTCTGGTGACTCGTCACCATGAGACTTCACAGAATGCACATCACAGCACATCTAATCAGATACTCAGAAGGCTGTAAAACAGTATTGTTTTCATGTGAAAACATCAGTGCATAATTTTCTTTGAGGGGCAGGAATCACAAGATCTCAACACTTTTCAGCACATGTCACTGCAAAAAAAGAAAAAACGTTTTTTTCTTCAAATAAATTCTCTGATGTCAAAATGCTGCTGAAGCATTGCAGATTGCTATGTTTATATATGCATAGGATGGTGCGTGCAGCGGAAAAGGGGGATTGGGATGGCAGAGTTTGGAATTACAGCATGCAGATATGGATCAGGGTTTTTGGAGGATACATATTCACATGAGGGATAGGATTGGGGTCGGCTTGCTCTTTGGATTGTTTTCACTGTGCACAGCGAGATGTGTGCACAGACTTCCAGACTTCAAAATGGGCAACACACACAGTGTCACCCCCACTACCCCCTTCGTCTCCCCCACCACACACACACCCACACAACATGCAGCTTTGTCAGTTCTGTATGAGTGGCAATGCCACTGGTTGCATTTTGGGATCAATAAAATTGTATAATTGTTCTTTTGGTTGACAATAACTGTGGAGGTACCAGAGAGTGACACAAATTACCAGTGCATGCTGCTAGACTTATTTTGATCTCCAGAGAGTGACCAGAGAGTGTGTGGCAATTACAAGGGCATCACACTACTTAGTCTCCCAGGTAAAATCTACTCCAGGGTGGTGGAAAGGAGGGTTCGGCCGATAGTCCAGCCTCGGATTGAAGAGGAAAATTGTGGGTTCCCTCCTGGATGTGGTACAACCGACCAACTCTTCACTCTCAAAAGGATCTTGGAGGGGGCCTGGGAGTATGTCCATCCAGTAAACATGTGATTTGTGTATGTGGAGAAGGTGTATCATCGGGTACCCCAGGAGATACTGTGGGAGGTGCTGCAGGAGTATGGAGTGAGGGTGTCCCTTCTCAAGGCCATCAAATCTCTGTACTGTAAGAGCTGTGTTCGGGTTCTTGGCAGTAAGTTGGACTTGTTTCTGGTGGGGGCTGGTCTCCGCAAGGGCAGTGCCTTATCATCAATCCTGTTTGTGATATTCATGAGCAGGATGACAAGGTGGAGTTGGGAAAGGAGGGTCGTCAGTTTACTGGACTCATGGTCTCATCACTGAGTGTGAAGTGGCTGGGTTGAGGATCAGAACCTCTAAATCTGAGGCCATGGTTCTCAGGAGGAAACCAATGGATTGCCTACTCTGGTTAGGAAATGAGGTCTTCCTCCAAGTAAAGGAGTTCAAGTACCTCGGGGTCTTGTTCATGAGTCAGGGGACAATGGGGTGTGAGATTGGCCAGAGAACCGGTGCAGCAGGGATGATGTTGCATGTGCTCTACAGTACTGTTGTGACAAAAAGTAAGCTGAGCCAAAACATGAAAATCTCGATCTACTGGTCAATCTTCATTGCTGCTCTCACCTATGGTCATGAGTGTTGGATCATGATCAAAAGAACTACATCACGGTTACAGGTGGCTGAAATGGGTTTCCTCAGGAAGGTGGTTGGTGTTTCCCTAGAGATAAGATGGCAGGCTTGGTCATTTGTGAGGACCTCAAAGTAAAGCCATTGCTCCTTTACACTGAGAGGAGCCAGCTGAGGTGGTTTGGGCATCGGGTAAGGATGCCCCTGGGCACCTCCCTAGAGAGGTATTCCAGGCACATCCAGCAGGGAGGAGACCCCGGGGAAGACCCAGAACTAGTTGTAGAGATGATAGGCTTTCCACACTGGCCAGGGAACACGTCGGTATCCCCCAGTCAGAGGAGAATAATGTGGCCTGGGAAAGGGAAGTTTGGGGTCCCCTGCTGGAGATGTTGCCCCCACGTCTTGGTTTTGGATAAGCAGTTGAAGAGATGTGAGTGAGTGCATAGTGACCACGTGTCTTTTGTTTGATGTAAAATGTCCATTCTGAAAATGAATGGCAGCTGATCACCTTTCCTCTGTCTCTTGGAGCTAATGTGACCAAGGAGTGAAGGAGTTCTCAGCCATGGACAGCATGGTAAACAATAAAATGGAGTGTCATCTGCTGGACAAACTAAGTAATATTTCACTCACTCATCTTCGATGCTTACTC
Source organism: Thalassophryne amazonica (assembly GCF_902500255.1). Classification (NCBI taxonomy): domain Eukaryota; kingdom Metazoa; phylum Chordata; class Actinopteri; order Batrachoidiformes; family Batrachoididae; genus Thalassophryne; species Thalassophryne amazonica. The sequence goes on along the minus strand of NC_047117.1, from coordinate 88,150,878 downwards.
CAATTAAGGGTCACGGGGGGCTGGAGCCTATCCCAGCAGTTATAGGGTGTGAGGCACGGTACACCCTGGACAGGACGCCAATCTGTATCAGGACCACATACAGACAAACAAACATATTCACATCCACATGCACACCTACAGACAATTTAAAGTTTCCAATCCACCTAACCTGCATGTCTTTTGTTTTGAATGTGAGAAGAAGGAACCCACACAAACACTGGGAGAACATGCAAACTCCACACAGAAAGACCACAGGTGGGAACTGATCCCTTCTTGAATTGAGATAACAGTCCTAACTGCTAAGCCACCAGAGATCATATTTCCAACAGCCAAAATATTTTTATGCATTGTTTTTTTTTTTATTTTGTTTGGTTTTTTTTTGGGTTTTTTTTGGTTTTTTGGAAAATAAGTTTTCAAATCAGCAAAAAATAACTTACAGCAATATGTTCATGAAAAGGCTCATATTGGCTGATATTATTAGCCAACCAATATATTGGTCAGGCTTTCGTGAAGAACGCAGTAACCCCATCACCCTCACCTGCATTTTGCTTCATATGATCCTTCACACATGCTGTTTGTCTGATGAGAGTGCACATTAGAAAAAAAAGTCTCTGGATGTTTCATCATCGTAATGTGCAATGGCATCATTCACACAATGGCTCTCGTAACAGTCTCCAACGTCTGATCTATGGATAATCTCTCCTCATGCAAGAGCTGACTTTTTCTCACAAAAGCACATTTTCATTTCGGCCCACCTCCAACCTCCAGGAGCCCGTCACCGCCTGTTATGAGCCAGTGTAAATTGAAAGCTGTGAATCAGGCTGGCTGTTACTGCATGTGACTGGAGGGGAGCGGAGAGAAAAAGGAGAGAGGACTGCATGTCCTTGCAGTTTTATAGGCCGGTGCCTCACTAAGATATATCACCGCCTGGCCAGATAATACCATCATGTACATAACTGCCCTCTGTGTATGTGTGTTTATGTGTGTGTGCGCACACACACACACACACACACACACACACACACACACACACACACACACACACACACACACACACACACACACACACACACACACACACACACTTTATGCATTTAACTACCGGGTGACCTGCCGCTCAGCTCCTAATAAGGGGCATCTGGTACTGTTTTACAGGATGAAGGAGCGGAGGAGGAAAGAAATAGAAAATGATGCTGGAAAAAGCTGTGAAAATAGGTACTCAGTTCTACCTTTAGTGACAAAGGCTTTTGTGGAAAATAAAGTATTGTTAGGGGCAGGGATGGGGTAAAAATTGAAAATATGATGGGGGAAAGCATTTACCAGAGCAAATATGTAACAGAAAATGAGAGCTTGGAGCATGAATTAGGAGAGAAAATGAGATATAGAAAGAGATGAGCACAAAAGAGGAGGGAGAGAAATGGAGATGGAGAGCCAGAGAGAGCCCAGATGAGGGATTTGAGATGATGGGCTGGCAGTTTCCAAGCACCAGGCTGTTTTTCAGGGCTGTCAAGCACATTGTGAGGTATTGTTTGAAATGCCCAGGCTGATGGCTGACATATTCCCCATGAATCCGGCATGCCAAGCCGCTGTCCACTGCGCTGCACACACACACACACACACACACACACACACACACACACACACACACACACACACACACACACACACACACACACACACACACACACACACACACACACACACAAACTGACATGCTGTGTGTGTGTGTGTGTGTGTGTGGTCAGTGAAGGGTAATTGGCCGACCTTGGCCCATCACAGTGGCTGGATTGAAGAAGGGTGAGGGAACGGGAGGACACGCGGGATGGCAGCGGTAAATTTCATCCCACACCAATGCGTTTCACTCAGTGGCACTCAGCGCTGGCATCTAACTATTAGCCCAGGAAAATATGGCAGTACATGTACACATAAATATACTCATACATATGGATGCACTGAGGTAAACAAGAAATGTTAAGAACAATTGTGCACTGGAGGGAGACACGCGGGAGTATAAGCACATATGTGCAGTAATAGAATCCCAAACTGAGTGGCCAGGCAGAAGGTTCTGGAACACCAAACTTCAAAACACGAGCATATTGGATGGATTTATGTTGAAAAATCTGCACTGGGAACTTCTGATAATTAACCATTTGGCTGCAGGCTCACCATCTAATCTCCAAAATGAACCTTCCGGTTATTATTCAGATTTTCTGTGACTGGGTTACTGCATTGATTTAAAAATGAAGTTAGTCTACATGTAAATGACATGGAAGTAGAAGTTAAGTGTAAACTGTTGTTATTTCTGAAGATTCAGCATTACTGGTGACTGGGATATTCTTGATATTGAATTGCGGTTGAGCAAGAACTCCAAAATTAAATAACTGGTTGGCGGATAACAAATTATCAATCCATCTCGGGAAAACTGAGTCTATATTTTTTGGGTCAAAAAGTAAAATTAACAAAGTCAGTGGGCTTAAGGCTGACTGTAATGGTACAGCTATACAAGCCCAAAAAAATGTGTTAAATATCTATGTGTGGAAATTGATCAATCTGTGCCTGGTGAGGTCATGGCCTTTAAGGTAATAAAAAAAGTCAGTTCAAGAATTAAATTTCTTGCAAGGAAATCCAAATATTTGGACATGGACACAATGAAACTGTTTGCAGCAGTGTTGGTTCAGAGTCAGGTAGACTATGCTTGTACCTCATGGTAAACCAAATTGTCGCAGGCTAGCAAGAACAAACTACAAATATGTCAAAACAAACTTATTCGAACTGTTCTTCATCTTTCAGCCAGAACCCAATTAATTACTCGCACTTTGCTCAACTTAATTGGTTACCAGTAGAGAAACGCATAAGTCAGTTTAATTTACAAAATGTTCATCAAAGTGTTCATGGTAACTGTCCCAGATATTTCCAGAATTCTTTTTGTTATGTCTCAGAAGTACACAACAACAGAACTAGATCTAATCACTCATCACTATTCATTCCAAGATTCAGCATAAATGTTGGTAAAAATTATTTTAAATATATCTGTGCTTGTACAACACCTGGCAAAAATTATGGGATCACCGGCCTCGGAGGATGTTCATTCAGTTGTTTAATTTTGTAGAAAAAAAGCAGATCACACATATGACACAAAACTAAAGTCATTTCAAATGGCAACTTTCTGGGTTTAAGAAACACTATAAGAAATCAAGAAAAAAAGATTGTGGCAGTCAGTAACGGTTACTTTTTTAGACCAAGCAGAGGAAAAAAATATGGAATCACTCAATTCTGAGGAAAAAATTATGGAATCACCCTGTAAATTTTCATTCCCAAAACTAACACCTGCATCATATCAGATCTGCTCATTAGTCTGCATCTAAAAAGGAGTGATCACACCTTGGAGAGCTGCTGCACCAAGTGGACTGACATGAATCATGGCTCCAACACGAGAGATGTCAGTTGAAACAAAGGAGAGGATTATCAAACTCTTAAAAGAGAGTAAATCATCATGCAATGTTGCAAAAGATGTTGGTTGTTCACAGTCAGCTGTGTCTAAGGACCAAATACAAAAAAACATGGGAAGGTTGTTAAAGGCAAACATACTGGTAGACCAAGGAAGACATCAAAGTGTCAAGACAGAAAACTTAAAGCAATATGTCTCAAAAATCCAAAAATGTACAACAAAACAAATGAGGAATGAATGGGAGGAAACTGGAGTCAATGTCTATGACTGACCTGTAAGAAACCGCCTAAAGGAAATGGGATTTACATACAGAAAAGCTAAACAAAAGCCATCATTAACACTTAAACAGAATAAACAAGGTTACAATGGGCTAAGGAAAAGCAATCATGGACTGTGGATGACTGGATGAAAGTGATATTCAGTGATGAATCTCAAATCTGCATTGGGCAAGGTGATGATGCTGGAACTTTTGTTTGGTGCCGTTCCAATGAGATTTATAAAGATGATTGCCTGAAGAGAACATGTAAATTTCCACAGTCATTGATGATATGGGGCTGCATGTCAGGTAAAGGCACTGGGGAGATGGCTGTCATTACATTATCAATAAATGCACAAGTTTACGTTGATATTTTGGACAATTGAAAGGATGTTTGGGGATGATGAAATCATTTTTCAAGATGATAATGCATCTTGCCATAGAGCAAAAACTGTGAAAACGTTCCTTGCAAAAAGACACATAGGATCAATGTCATGGCATAGGGTCAATGTCAACGAGCAGATCTGATTTCTTATAGTGTTTCTTAAAGCCAGAAAGTTGCCATTTGAAATGACTTTAGTTTTGTGTCATGTCTGTGATCTGCTTTTTTTCTACAAAATTAAACAACTGAATGAACATCCTCTGAGGCCGGTGATTCCATAATTTTTGCCAGGGGTTGTAGTTGGAATCAGTTGCCATCTGATGTTCAAACTTGCAAACTGTTTTAAGAGAAAGGTCAAGGCATTTCTGCTCAAAAGTGTTTTAGAAAGTCAGTTAAGTTAATATGTACAGCTGTATATTATTTTATCTGCTTTAATTTTTTTTATCATTTATTTATTTATTGATCTGATTTTATCTCTGTTGCCTATTGCATTGTTTTAGGTAATGGAAATAAGTTGTATGACTTTCTTGTGTCATCCTTGAAATTCCATAAAATATATCAGGCATATTTTTAAACATGTTAATTTGTTGTATGTTTTATATGGAATTTCTAAATCAATCTATCAAAGTCACTACCATTTGACTTTTTAGCCAAAATTACTAGTGGTTTTAGGACAAGCACATTCAAATCAAATCAAATCAATTTTATTTATATAGCGCCAAATCACAACAAACAGTTGCCCCAAGGTGCTTTATATTGTAAGGCAAAAGCAATACAATAATTACAGAAAAACCCCAACGGTCAAAACGACCCCCTATGAGCAAGCACTTGGCGACAGTGGGAAGGAAAAACTCCCTTTTAACAGGAAGAAACCTCCAGCAGAACCAGGCTCAGGGAGGAGCAGTCTTCTGCTGGGACTGGTTGGGGCTGAGGGGAGAGAATCAGGAAAAAGAATGCTGTGGAAGAGAGCAGAGATCAATCACTAATGATTAAATGCAGAGTGGTGCATACAGAGGAAAAAGAGGTGAATAAAAAGAAACACTCAGTGCATCATGGGAACCCTCCAGCAGTCTAAATCTATAGCAGCATAACTAAGGGATAGTTCAGGCTCACCTGATCCAGCCCTAACTATAAGCTTTAGGAAAAAGGAAAGTTTTAAGCTTAATCTTAAAAGTAGAGAGGGTGTCTGTCTCCCTAATCCAAATTGGGAGCTGGTTCCACAGGAGAGGAGCCTGAAAGCTGAAGGCTCTGCCTCCCATTCTACCCTTACTAACCCTAGGAACTACAAGTAAGCCTGCAGTCTGAGAGCGAAGTGCTCTATTGGGGTGATATGGTACTATGAGGTCCCTAAGATAAGTTGGGACCTGATTATTCAAAACCTTATAAGTAAGAAGAAGAATTTTAAATTATATTCTGGAATTAACAGGAAGCCAATGAAGAGAAGCCAATATGGGTGAAATATGCTCTCTCCTTCTAGACCCTGTCAGTACTCTAGCTGCAGCATTTTGAATTAACTGAAGGCTTTTCAGGGAACTTTTAGGACACCCTGATAATAATGAATTACAATAGTCCAGCCTAGAAGAAATAAATGAATGAATTAGCTTTATGAATAATTTTTTCTCTAATAGTTAAAATTTTATTTGCAAAGAAAGTCATGAAGTTATTACTAGTCAAAGTTAAAGGAATACTCGGCTCAATAGAGCTCTGACTCTTTGTCAGCCTGGCTACAGTGCTGAAAAGAAACTGTTGTTCTTACTTATCAATTAGTGATAAATAGCAAGATGTCCTAGCTTTACGGAGAGCATTTTCATAGAGCAACAGACTCTTTTTCCAGGCTAAATGAAGATCTTCTAAATTAGTGAGATGCCATTTCCTCTCCAGCTTACAGGTTATGTGCTTTAAGCTGCAAATTTGTGGGTTATACCACGGAGTCAGGCACTTCTGATTTAAGGCTCTCTTTTTCAGAGGTGCTACAGCATCCAAAGTTGTGCTCAATGAGGATGTAAAGCTATTGACGAGATAAGCTGTCTCACTCACAGAGTTTAGGTAGCTACTCTGCACTGTGTTGGTATATGGCATTGAAGAACATAACAAAGAAGGAATCATATCCTTAAACCTAGTTACAGCGCTTTCAGAAAGACCTCTACTGTAATGAAACTTATTCCCCACTGCTGGGTAGTCCATTAAAGTAAATGTAAATGTTATTAAGAAATGATCAGACAAAAAGGAGTTTTCAGGGAATACTGTTAAGTCTTCAGTTTCTATGCCATAAGTCAGAACAATATCTAACGTGTGGTTAAAGTGGTGGGTGGACTCATTTACATTTTGAGCGAAGCCAACTGAGTCTAATAATAGATTAAATGCAGTGTTGAGGCTGTCATTCTCAGCATCTATGTGGATGTTAAAATTGCCCACTATAATTATCTTATCTCAGCTAAGCACTAAGTCAGACAAAACGTCTGAAAAATCACAAAGAAACTCACAGTAACAACCAGGTGGACGATAGATAATAACAAATAAAACTGGTTTTTGAGACTTCAATTTGGATGGATAAGACTAAGAGTCAAGCTTTCAAATGAATTAAAGCTCTGTCTGGGTCTTTGATTAATTAATAAGCTGGAATGGAAGATTGCTGCTAATCCTCCGCCCCGGCCCGTGCTACGAGCATTCTGACAGTTAGTGTGACTCGGGGGTGTTGACTCATTTAAACTAACATATTCATCCTGCTGTAACCAGGTTTCTGTAAGGCAGAATAAATCAATATGTTGATCAATTATTATATCATTTACTAACTGGGACTTAGAAGAGAGAGACCTAATGTTTAATAGACCACATTTAACTGTTTTAGTCTGTGGTGCAGTTTAAGGTGCTATATTATTTATTTCTTTTGAATTTTTATGCTTAAATAGATTTTTACTGGTTAAAGAACTCTCCACTATTCTGTCCAGTACCGGTTGGAAACTCTAGGTCTGGAGATGAAATTAAGTCTAACAGCATGCGCTGGTAATGTGCGTCACCGCATTCACTACAACATGAAACCACCCTCTGTCCTAGATGGCGACCACCCAGGCCGGCAACTGATCAATCTTCAACTCTCTGAAGGGCCCATATACCTGCTGCAGCCAGGTAAACATGGACATGTCCCTGTCCCTCTCCAGCTACCTGGGTCCTCAGCACTCAAGTGCCTTTGTGCTGGATGTCAAAAATGTTGTCGCTGATACTCCCCACAATGCAAGTGGAATTCATCATCAGCTGTTCTGAGAGAATATGATATCACACCAGTAAAGACAGCTGCTCAGCCAAAGAGCAGGTGTGTTTGTGTGTCAATTAAAAAGAAAATAAAAATCTAAACTGGATGTTTCTTATGGGTAAGGTTAGCAAAGTCATTTTCTCTCATGTTGTACATTAAATATTTCAAAAACTGTAGTTCATGTGGTGTAAGTTAAGTCTCCGCAGTGTGTTGCTTTCACTGCCCCACTGATTTTCTTTCAACATGGTGGAAATATTATTTGGATACATTTCAAGAGGTGATTAGATTTTAGTCAAAGTTCATAAAAAAACATGGTCTGAAAAACTACTTTTTGGATTTCTCAACAACTAACAACCCCAAAACTAAAGCATATATTGATCCCAAAAAACAAGTCACATGATGAGGTCAACCATAGTCAAAACACAAATACAGACATATATTTTCTTTCACATTCATTATCATGATGTATCAAGTGAGCAGGGTATCTGTCAGCTCTCAGATGCCTTTGTGCCTGATTTATGTCTATGATAAACAATTGTGAATTGTTTTAACATTCTTTGTTAATCTGCAAAGATTTGGCTTACCATTGATCAGACATAATGATGCACATTAAAGGTTTGACATAAAAACTACAGAGATTTCTGCAGACTTAAATCTGCACCTAACATTTTTATTCTCTTCATTTGGCTGCTGCTGTTAGGGGTCACCACAGCAGATAAATTCTTTCCATCTCACCCTGTCCTATTTAACTTCCTTTGTCACACCAACCACCTGCATGTCCTCCCTCACCACATCTATAAGGGCCCCATCACACTTAGCACAAATGAGCACAAATGAGGCCAAATTAGCCCAAATGGGCAGAAGACCCAAAATTCGAGACGTAGTCAGGAGTGACAAATATGAATGCTGTTTATGAATGCCGTGCAAATACCCAGAACGTGGGCCTAAGCCGCCTTGACTGATTCACATACATTCAGCGTGCAGCAGCTCTCTCTCTTTCTCTTTCGCTCTCTCTTGTGGTGGTTGATCAAGCGGTACTCAGTGCAGACACTTTATGGCACCCCAATGTCCCACCTTTCAATACGATCCACTGTTGTGGCCAATGTGGTTCAACCACGGTCTACGTCCAGGAAGGTGGATCCTGCCTCATCCGTGTTTCATTTGGGGGCGACTCAACACCTCCAGGACAAAGCCATTTCTCTCGATGAGCTTGTTGAGTCTGTTTGTGTCAGCTGCTTTCAGCCTGCTACCCCAGCACACCGAAATGTACAAGATGACACTGGAGACCACCGAGTGATAAAACACCTGAGTCTCCTAAGGAAGTACAGTCTGCTCTGACCTTCCTTATACACAGCATCTGTGTTTACAGTCCAGTCCAGTTTGTTGTCTATGTGGACAGCCAGGTACTTATAGTAGCCCACAATGTCCACATCTGTTCCTTTGATGGTAACTGGGTTTGGACGGGTCATCCGTCTTCTGAAGTCCACCATCAGCTGCTTCATCTTAGATAAGTTGAGCTGCAGGTGGTTGAGTCTGCACCACTCCATAAACATGTCCACTACACTGCTGTATTCAGCCTCCTGGTCACTGTACACTCCCTTAACATGAACATACAGCAGATCTATAGTCTTGTTGTCTCTTGTTTTACAATCCACAAACTGCTTGAAAGTGGGAAAGGATATTGAAAGGGTAACATGTTTAAAATCCCCAGCGATAGCATATGAAAGCATTAGGGTGTAGTGTCTTGGTGTGGCAGAGGTGATGAAGTCACTGGCCCTCGATGTGTCTGCCACCGGTTGGATGAAACAATGAGGACAATGGTGTGGGACAACTCCCTTGGCAAATAATAAGGATGAAGACTCACTGCTCACATGCTCCTTTACTGTAATGTGTCTGGGATTGTACCAGTTGTTGTTCATGTAGACACAACTTCCCCACCTTTCTTTCTGCCAGTGTCGGCGCAGTTCCTGTCCCCTCACACCAACTGTAAGCCGGGAAAACTCATTACAGTGCAGTCAGCACAATACTGAGCCCTCACAAAACACACTGTCGCTCCTCATGAGTGGCGTTTATATTCATCCATTTTGTTTGCCAACGATCTCGTTGGCAAACAAAATGGATGAAGATATGGCCGATATCTGCTCTTCCTTTGCCACAGTCTCCTCTGTCTGTACAGCCCTCATATTTCCTCCACAGTTCTTCAGGGATATCACATCTTTGCTGGGACCTGGCTCGAGAAAAGTATTCCAAACACCAGGAAAATGGTAAATAATGACTGAAGCAGCATGTATGCACTAGCCAGGAATTACTAAAAACCATTCCAATCAAATTAAATTTTTTTCCACGAGATTTCAGACCATATAATATCGGGTGCAGGGTGGTAAAATATTCAACCATTTTTCATTTGGATGTATTACTCTGTGCCCTGATGGCACGCACTGCTATGCATATGTCATTAATGCCGTTATCAGCTCAGAGCGAGAGAAAGTCGTGTAGTGATGACAATGCCGAAATAGGTGATATTGATTTGGATTTGGATATTGAATTACCATTTCACATTTGATGGATTTTCACATTTGATGTATTACTCCATGCCCTGACTGCTGTTGGAGTGCAAACAATGGAATTGGATTAGAATGGGAGTAACCCTCTTGTGTCTGATGATTTGCGAACATTTATGCTGGATTTCAGTTGCAAATTGATCTTTACCGGCGATACATTAGCTGTATAACCAGCATCAACCTCTGCAAATCATCAGACACAACAGGGTTATTCCCTAATTAAACTGAAAAAAAAAAAAAAAAAAAAAATAGAAGAAATAAAAAGTGGCTAAAAAGACATGACAACAAGGAACAACTCTGGCAGGCAGCTGTCTGTAACAACACCAAACAACATGTCATATATCTATAATAAATGTTGACCTTGTTTGATCTTTGCTTTGGAGACCAAATATTCAACAAGTTCAAAACTAATGCATTTATTAATCCTTTCAGCTCAACCTTTCAAAAAACAAATCAAAATGCTGAACAATTTCAATTCCAAATAATCACAGACAATAAAACAACAAAAAACAAACAAACATGACAACAATTTATTATTGAACACCAACAAATAAACATCAGCATAATTAATATTAGCAGACAGGAAGGTGTGACTCCACGCTGTAAGCTACTAACAACAACTTTAACAACAACCACTTTGTATTATTTCATGGCCAGAAATTTTAGCTCATACTTGTTTCCTCACAGTGTGAAAGAAAGTAACACTTAATAATGGTTGCTGAGCCATTGGATTGGTCCAATGCCAAAGCATGGATCAATCACACAATAATTGATCGAGCTGTCCTCTTAGGTTGGTTCAAGGGGAAAACCACTTAAGATTGGCACTGGGACACTGGTGGTTACTTTTTGGCAATAATGATAGACTAGTCATTTTTTCCCACCGATCATGATCCCAAACCTGACTCTGGGTGCATGTATATAAAGTTATTGATAAAACTCAATCAGCTTTAATGCTGTCTGCACTATTGTGAGAAAATGTTGGAGTATTTTTGAGCCTGATCACATATCTTTTCTGTCCAGTCCTCTATCCTTGAGATTTGACTGAAGTTGTGATGGATGGGTACCGCAAACACATAAACAAACAAAACCATGGCTTTTTATTTTGCGTCAATGACTTGTTGTCGTCTTTTCATGAGGATTTTAAAGATGAGTCTCAGATCCTTTCTTTAGCTGTAGTCAGGGTGAGTTTGAAATGAATAACAGCTTTAGTAATTTCATTTTTCCCTTCCCTGCTTCAATTTTTTTTGATATATATTTTAATCTCTTTAACATTAACTTAATCTGACAATCTCTCACCTCTCGCTTGCATCTCTGTTTCGCTGATATCTTCACATTGGCTCAAGTTCTTTAATCTGACCCTCATTGTCTTTTCCAGCCTGGTCTTCTTTTCACTCCTGTCACCTATCCACCATTGATCCATTCTTTGCATCACCTCAGGGAAAAAAAAAAAAAAAAGTGCCTGCTTGCATTTCACTCGGCTGTTCCTTCTTCATCGTCCGTCTCTTCTTGCATGTAATTCAGACTTCTGACAGACCCGGTCATCTTGCAGCTATCCTTCCTCCCTTCAGATATACATTTTGACCCTGTCCATACTATCCAGTTTCACATCCACAATATACTTCAGCTGCAGTTTTGCTTTTCCTTCCCTTTCTTCATCTCCTTGTTGTCCATTGTTTATCTTTTTCTCCTCTGCATTAGGGGGTAACTGTTGGAGATGCTCATACAGAAATAACTCTGTTACTGCTCTGATCGATACAGCCATGCAGGCACCAGTGGTCACCTTCTAATCCTGTTCCAGTACCTGTTTGTACACATGTGGTCAGTCCTCTGCAGACACACAGACATATCAGCTGCCACCATTATTGGAGAAGGACAGGACTAAATAGGTTATCCCTCCTTTCACCCATCATCCAGTTATCTACATAACTCTCGCTGACCTCGTTGCTTCTTCATAGCCACACTCTTGCTGTAATATAAGTAAAAGGGGGAAAAAAATCAGAGCAAGGGTTTTTCAAGGCATTTGCAGTGCATCTGGAAAGTGTTCACAGTGCTTCACTTTTTTCCACATTTTACTGTTACAGCTTTATTCCAAAATGGAGTAAATCCATTTTCTCCTCAAAATTCTACTCAAAAAACCCTATAATGACATTTTTTTTTCTTTCAAAACTATGAAGAAAATATAACAATGATAAAATACCCTAGGTGGTATGAGCATTGCTTTAATTATAATTTGCAGTTGTTTAATTGGTATCCCAGTGCATACAATATATACATATATACATTTCTTGTTATTTACATGAATTATTAAGATCCTATTGTCTTATGTATAATTTGTACATTTTCAATCAAGCCCCTCTATTTTGTCACGTGACAATTTCACAAGGACCAAAATGGAAATGAGCATTTACACTTTATTGTTTTATCGGTGTATCATTGATACATTCACCTCTGTAGGATGATACTGAGATTGCAGAATACAATCAATCAATCAGTCATAAACAATATTTTACTTGCATTTTAATGGCATCTGCAGGAGGGTGTGCATGAGCTTTTGAAAAGAGAGGAGATCACCTTTGACCGCGTGTGCGGTCAAAGTTATACATGCTGATAACTGCTGGTAATCTCATTCACATAAAATCCTTAGAAGATTGCCTTGCATCAGTGAGAAGTTGGATGTCTAGAAACGTTCTACTTTTAAACTCTGATAAGACTGAAATGATGGTTCTTGGTCCAGTGAGACTTTGGCATCAATTTGACCAGTTAACGCTCAGCCTAGGCTCATGTGTCATAAATCACACTGACAAAGTGAGGAACTTTGGGGTAATTTTTGATCCTACATTGTCCTTTGACCTACACATTAGAAATACAACGAGGACTGCTTTCTTCCACCTAGGAAATATAGCGGAGATTCATCCCACCCAGTCTATGGCTGATCCTGAGACCCTGATCCATGCATTTATCTCTTCTAGATTGGACTACTGCAATGTTCTATTTTCTGCTTTACCGCACTCCAACATTAGGGCTCTCCAATTGGTTCAAAATGCTGAAGCCAGACTTTTGACACAAAGCAGAAAGTTCAACCACATTACACCCATTTTGGCATCCCTTCACTGGCTTCCTGTCCCAGTGAGATCAGATTTTAAGGTTCTGCTACTAGTCTATAAAATTGTTCACAGACTGGCACCTCCCTACCTCGCTGATCTAATTAAATCTTACATACCGGCCCAGGCTTTGCATTATCAGGATGCAGGATGACTTTGTGTCCATAGGGTGAATAAGAAGTCTGCAGATCATAGAGCTTTCTCTTACCATGCCCCTGTTCTGTGGAATGATCTCCCTGCATCAATTAAACAGTCAGATTCTGTGGAGATTTTCAAGTCCAGACTTAAGACACACTTATTTTCCCTTTCGTATGGCTAGCATACTGGCATTGTATAGTTCTACGCTTTTTACCCTTTCAATTCTTTTTATTAAGAAACAGAGTGGGCCACAGCCTCAACTTTACCAAAATTCTGGGTGTTTTAGTGAAGCTTAGAGAAGGTGGCCGGTGATCACCTTAGTATTTCCTATTTTTCTTGTTGTTTAATGCTGATAAATTATACTGTATTTCTTGTCTTTCTGATGCCTGATTCTGTTTTTTCTCTCTGTTTAAGGTGCAGCTCCAACCACAGATGGGTGTGGTATGTGTGCTGGAGACCATCCTGTCCTGTGCACCAACAGCATTTCCTGTATATTTCTTTTGTGAATTGTTCTGTAATTTATGTCTGTAGCATGGCCCATGCAGAGGGTCACCCCTTTGAGTCTGGTCTGCTTGAGGTTTCTTCCTCAGAGGGAGTTTTTCCTTACCACTGCTGCTCTGGGGGCTAGTAAGGTTAGACCTTACTTGTGTGAAGCACCTTGAGGCAACTGTGATTTGGCACTATATAAATGAAAATAAATTAAACTGAAATTGTGTGATGCGCATGTACACTGTTGTCTGTGAGATGTCTTGTAAATCATTCCAGAGGTGTTATCAGGGTACAAAAACAATGTTTTCAGTTTTGGGAGTGTTTATTTATCACTAGCTTTTACATAATACATGAGAAAGATATTATATTTACACAGAAATGAAGTGGAGTTAGTAGCTAGTGAGACCAGCCAGTGATGTCACCACACTAACTTCTGCGAGATGTCTTGGAAATAACTCCACAGGTGTTAGCAGATTACACAAATACTGTTGTCACTTTTAGAAGTGTTTATTTGTCACTAGCTTTTACATAATATATGAGAAGGTTGTTAGATTTACCCAGAAATAATAAAGAGTTAGCAGCAAGGGAGACCAGCCAGTCACGTTACCATGCTAACGTCCATGAGATGTCTTGGAAATCACTCTAGAGGTGTTATTAGGTTACAAAAACAGTGTTTTAAGTTTTAGAAGTGTGTATTTCTCACTAGTTCAAACATAATATTTAAAAAAAAAAAGTTATATTTATATAGAAACAAAGTCGTTTTACAGTGCCAGAGACAAACCAGCCAGTGATGCCATGGGGCCACTCTACTCTGATTGGCTGTCACCCACCCCCCTCAAAAAATGGATTTGCATTATTCATAGCATAAAAATAGGAAAAAGAATGTGACATTTTAAAATCCATCGTTGATCTTGTCCAAGGTCTGTGTCCCAACAATGTTCCCTGCAAATTTGAAGACACTGGCAGTTATAGGACTGGACTCATGCTGAGCACAGACAGACAGATGGACCAAGAGAAAGATGGACAGATGGATGGACACAAAGCTTTCACAGTACCAGATGGCCATATTTTGATGGCCTTGGTTAATGAAAAACTAAGAAATCACATTTACATAAGTATTCACACCCTTTGCTCAATACTTGCAACTTTGCCTGCAATTACAGCCTCGGGTATTACTGAATATGATGCCACAAGCTAGGTGAACCTATTTTTTGGCAGTTTTGCCCATTCCTCTTTGGAGCATCTCACAAGCTCCCTTAGGTTGGATGTGAGCTTCAATGCACAGTCATTTTCAGATTTCTTCAGAGATATTCAATAAGATTCAAGTCTGGGCTCTGGTTATACCAAGCAGATCAAACCCAGAACACCAAGAAAGACCACAACATGAACACAGTGAAAAGACATAAATCCCCACATGACATGCTGGGCCATTCAAGGACATTCACAGAACTGTCCTAAAGCTACTCCTTTGATATCTTCGCTGTGTGCTTTGGTCCACTGTTCTGCTGAAAGATGAACTGTCACCCCAGTCTGAGGTCAAGAGTGCTCTAGAGCAGGTTTTCATCACTGCTGCATTCATCTTTCCCTCAATGCTGAACAGTCTGCCAGTTCCTGCTGCTGAAAAACATCCCCACAGCATGATGCTGCCACCACCATGCATCACTGTAGGTAGGGATGGTGACTGGTTTCCTCCAAACATGACGCCTGGTATTCACAGAGTTCAATCTTTGTCTCATCAGACCAGCTAATTTTGTTTCTCATGGTCTGAGAGTCCTTCAGATGCCTTTTGGCAATCTCCAGGTAGGCTGCCATCTGTCTTCTACTAAGGAATAGCTTCCTTATGGCCACTTTACCATACAGGCCTGATTGGTAGATTGCTGCAGAGATGGTTGTCCTTTCTGGAAGATTTTCTCTCTCTCTCCACAGAGGAATGCTGGAGCTCTGACAGAGTGACCATCGGGCTCTTGGTCACCTGCCTAACTAAGATCCTTCTCCCCTGATCGCTTAGTTTAGACGGGCAGCCAGCTCTGCCAATCTAAAGAGCTCTGCCCGGAAGAGTTAAGATGAATCCAAACTTATTCCATTTGTGGATGATGGAGGCCACTGGGCTCATTTGGACCTTCAAAGCAGCAAAATTATTTCTGTACCCTCCTCCAGATTTGTGCCTTGAGACAATCATGCCTCAGATGTCACCAGTCTGTTCCTTTGACTTCATCCTTGGTTTGTGCTCTGACATGCACTGTCAACTGTGGGACCTTATATGTCGACAGATGTGTGCCTTTCCAAATCATGTCCAATCAAGTGAATTCCCCTCAGGTGGACTCGATCTAAGCTGTAGAAGCATTTCAAGGATGATCAGTGGAAACAGGATGCACATGAGCTCCAGTTTGACATTTATGACAAATGTTGTGAATACTTATGGACATTTCATTTCTTTTTTTTTTTTAAGAAATTTGTAAATTTCTCAGAAACATTTTTTGACATTGCGATTTTGAGGTACTGGGCCTCATGTATCAACGTTGCGTACGGCGATATTTGAGTGTATATGGGGTGTACGCCAAAACGGCTGCGCTACTTGGCATTTATCAATGTGGTCGTTGGCGTACGCTGCGCTGAAAATATACACCAGGTCGAGAGGTGGCGTAAATTATACACTAAAATGAACCAGCGCTGGAATCCACATAAAAATGAAGATGATCAACATGATAAACAGTGTCATTATACAAATCAATGCATATGTTACATAAATAACACTTTCCTGATTATACTACATAATAATCAATACAAATCCCGCCTTTGTGGGATTGTTATGGATCTGTGGTCACAGCGCTGACTGCAAAGACAGTGCTGCCCGCCTTTTTCTCCAGACTTCGAGCCTGGAGCCAGAGCAGCGCTGAGCTTAACTTCATGTGGTGTGATCGTTTTAGACTATGAAATTGATAATAACAACTGTAGTTCCGTCATTCCCTTAATTCGCCCGTGCTGCAACCAGGTTTTGTCGTCTCCATTCAGTTGTCACAATAAAATAAATACAGAAATACATTTAAAAAATAAAGAAATCTGACAGATTAGGCGTGTCTTATTAATTGAGCGAGTAAATATCCACATGTCAAGAATTATTGACATGTGAAAAGAGAATACAGTGGTCCCTCGCTATAACGCGGTTCACCTTTCACGGCCTGGCTGTTTCGCGGCGTTTTTAGTCCAATTTTGCATGCCTTTTTTTTTTACAGTGTTCTGTGTTCTGCGTATCTGTTTATAAGAATCTTGTTGCCCAGAAGAGAAAAGAGCGCCAACAACTACTCATAACTGTGTTTGTCACTCGGAAACAAACACCTGCAGCGAGGTGTGAGTGGAAAAAGGCGCAGCGTCAGGACGCAGAGGCCCAATCTGTGACATACTGGTGAGTTACTATTAATAATTTCTTATGTGTCCGACCTTGTTCGTTGATCGTTAAAATTAATTTGTTAGTTCTAAATGCCATCATAATTATTTATAGGAAAATGTTCTATTTTTATTTCTCAAACAAATGTTTGGGCCTGAAAACAGTTTGGTATTATTTCCTACTCAGGTTTGAACTTTGAGAGTGTTTACACATGAGAGAAAAGTGAGAAAATGTTCATGCCTGATTGAGAAAGTGTATAAACTGTGTAGTGAGGGGTTTTACAGCTTTGAAACGTCTACAATAATTGCAAAAAATAACGCTGACTAATCAAATCAAATCAAATCAAAACAATTTTATTTATATAGCACCAAATCACAACAAACAGTTGCCCCAAGGCACTTTATATTGTAAGGCAAGGCCATACAATAATTACGGAAAAACCCCAACGGTCAAAACGACCCCCTGTGAGCAAGCACTTGGCAACAGTGGGAAGGAAAAACTCCCTTTTAACAGGAAGAAACCTCCAGCAGAACCAGGCTCAGGGAGGGGCAGTCTTCTGCTGGGACTGGTTGGGGCTGAGGGAGAGAACCAGGAAAAAGACATGCTGTGGAGGGGAGCAGAGATCAATCACTAATGATTAAATGCAGAGTGGTGCATACAGAGCAAAAAGAGAAAGAAACACTCAGTGCATCATGGGAACCCTCCAGCAGTCTAAGTCTATAGCAGCATAACTAAGGGATGGTTCAGGGTCACCTGATCCAGCCCTAACTATAAGCTTTAGCAAAAAGGAAAGTTTTAAGCCTAATCTTAAAAGTAGAGAGGGTGTCTGTCTCCCTGATCTGAATTGGGAGCTGGTTCCACAGGAGAGGAGCCTGAAAGCTGAAGGCTCTGCCTCCCATTCTACTCTTACAAACCCTAGGAACTACAAGTAAGCCTGCAGTCTGAGAGCGAAGCGCTCTATTGGGGTGATATGGTACTATGAGGTCCCTAAGATAAGATGGGACCTGATTATTCAAAACCTTATAAGTAAGAAGAAGAATTTTAAATTCTTTTCTAGAATTAACAGGAAGCCAATGAAGAGAGGCCAATATGGGTGAGATATGCTCTCTCCTTC
Source organism: Thalassophryne amazonica (assembly GCF_902500255.1). NCBI lineage: Eukaryota > Metazoa > Chordata > Actinopteri > Batrachoidiformes > Batrachoididae > Thalassophryne > Thalassophryne amazonica. The sequence continues at coordinate 88,132,754 of NC_047117.1, read as the reverse complement.
TAGTCCCTGTTAGTACTCTAGCTGCAGCATTGATAATAATGAATTACAATAGTCCAGCCTAGAGGAAATAAATGCATGAATTAGTTTTTCAGCATCACTCTGAGACAAGACCTTTCTAATTTTAGAAAGATTGCGTAAATGCAAAAAAGCAGTCCTACATATTTGTTTAATATGCGCATTGAATGACATATCCTGATCAAAAATGACTCCAAGATTTCTCACAGTATTACTAGAGGTCAGGGTAATGCCATCCAGAGTAAGGATCTGGTTAGACACCATGTTTCTAAGATTTGTGGGGCCAAGTACAATAACTTCAGTTTTATCTGAGTTTAAAAGCAGGAAATTAGAGGTCATCCATGTCTTTATGTCTGTAAGACAATCCTGCAGTTTAGCTAATTGGTGTGTGTCCTCTGGCTTCATGGATAGATAAAGCTGGGTATCATCTGCATAACAATGAAAATTTAAGCAATGCCATCTAATAATACTGCCTAAGGGAAACATGTATTAAGTGAATAAAATTGGTCCTAGCGCAGAACCTTGTGGAACTCCATAATTAACCTTAGTCTGTGAAGAAGATTCCCCATTTACATGAACAAAATTTAATCTATTAGATAAAAACTCACACATGCGCACGAAGGTTCAACCTTGGCTGACACAATCACACATGATTCAAATCCATATGGTTTTTGAAAAAAATAATAAGGTTGGATACTTTTCTAATAGACCTTGTGTATATATATATATATATATATATATATATATTATTTATTTTATATATATTATTTTTTTAAAACTAATAAAAATGTCTTTACTCAGAAATGATATATTTCTGTTTCTTTTGCTTTAAATGGATAAGTCACTATTATTTCCTGAGGAAAAACAAAACAAAACAATATTTATCTGTCAAAGGTCATAAACAACAACAGTGTTTTTTATGAGTGGTGCTGTTGCAGGATAATGTGCACATACTGTATGTTTGTGTTTAATTTGAATTGAACACCCTGTGGATTTGGATCACAGAAACACTCCAACAAACTTATACTGACAGAAAATTAATTTCCTCTTCTTTCCAAGAATCATTTAGCTGAATGGTAACCAGTTGGTCCATCTGTTTGTAACTCCTCTTAAGATATTTCTCTGCTCTCCTCTCTGCCTAATGAGGATGTTGTCTGCCGGGAGCTGTGCTTCGCCTCTAGGTTTTTTCCAATAGCCACAGCTGAAATTTACTATTTTCCAAAGTGCTACTTAATGGTGGATGTCCGTTTATCGGAGGTCGGGGAGAAAGTGGATTGGTCGAGGTCTCACTTTTTGAGCTGGCTGGCAATAACGACATCAAGAGAGCGGACTGAGAAAAATGCTGACCTCTACATGGTGGAAGGTGGGGGCAGAAATAATAATAACAATAAATGTGTGATGTTCAGGCGAGTTGTGGATTTAAAGGAAACATTGGAAATATAAGCAGTGAGAGCGAATGGATTAAAGGGAAAAGTAGGATGGAGTTGAGACTAAGAAGGCACTTTGGGCTAATGGCCTCTTGCCTTGACTGGCAAAGAATAGGGATTAGCTGTTCAAAAGCTCCTCTTTTGCTTTTATGGTGCGACACGGGTTCTATTTATTTATAAAACAGCTTTAGAGATGAGGGTATGTGATCGAGGCTCATAAGTGTTTCTAATCATTTTAAAATGCCTTAAGCGACGGCCTTCTGGCTCCAGCAGTGGTGCCGGGAGGGGTCAAGGCACCGTAACAACAAGCTTGACCTACAGTCCTATAATGTGTGTATAAATGACATGATGTTCAACGTGTAATCTAGAAAACAAATTTCCACAGTGCAGGTTTGTTTTTCTCTACTCACAAACTTTTAAAAACAAAGTTGTGCAATAAAATCGAATGCAACACAGAAAATAAATAAGTTATGTTAAAAGTGGCACCAGAGATATCAGTGTGCACACATGACATCACTTTCAGGAGAATACTGAATGGGCATATCACACATCATTAAAAAAAAATTGGACACCAGATTATGAAACATTGCTTCCAACTCTTTAACTTGTGTGAGTCCTGATGCAGATGATAAATAAAACATTAGCAATACAGCATCTGAAAAATGCACACAGATACAGAGATATTTTTAGCCAGAAAAGTGATGTAACCTAAGGTGCTGAGCATTAGCTCCTTGAAGGTCAGTCCACCTGTGCCCACATCATGATTTACTCCAGTACATGCAGTCATTCTGGGCTGTTTGGCTCCAAATGTAATATGGGTTTAATGTGGTTTAAATATGGCTTTAATTTGGTTTTCAAATCGAATTCTTGTATTTTGCGATCAACACATGTCCATCTTTGCCTCTTTATAAAAAATAAAAAAAAAACAACTTTGCAAATGTCTAAGACTGAATAATAATGATTACATACCATGAAAGTAGTGTCTCTGATTTGTAGAACATGGAGAATTACTGTTACACTGTGTGGCACGCCACAGAAAAACAATGTTCCCCTGTCAGCTTTCTCCAGACTTGCCGGTGTCACTGGGGGCTCCCTGTAGCACTTAGATTAGCCATCGGTTTAGCTCAGCTTGGTCAATTTCACGAATGCTGAAGCCAGTCCACATCCGGCTCTCCTGTTAAAAGTGGCCACTTGTCATTGCCACGGCTTCTACACATAACATCTTAGCTTAGCTTTGCTTGGCACGACGCAATGCTACAGCACAACACAAACACAGCCTGTTCCACGCTTTTTGGGAGAGGAAACCCACTTTGTTAAGAACTTTCTCCTGGCCACATGAAAGGAACAAATCAAATCTGTGGTTCCATCTATGTTTTGAACACAATTCTCACACTGTGCCGGGCTTCCCTTCTGCTGCTTGTCCGAGACATGCAATAAAAAATCCTCTCACTTTCCTCCTCAAAACATTATCTTTGAAAAATCTTTCCACCTAATGAGCAACACTAGTTCCTTTAGTGGATTCTTGTAAAACAGACATTTTAAACATTTTGACATATTCACTGTCAATGTCCACAAAAAACTGATTTCACAATAAAAAAAAAAAAAAAAAATCATTTTTCCCCATTCATTCCAACAGAGTGTCTTGGGAGATGTGACCTGAGATGATGTCATCAGTCCACATTCCCCACAGCTTTATGTTTCTGAGCGTTTATCAGCAGCAGGTTAAATCAGGCTAATTTCCCCATGTTTATGACTTAATTTCTCATACATCAATATTTTCATAATTCGTTTGTTATTTAGAATTGTCAACTCATTTGACATTTTATTTATAGTGATACACACTTTAGGTTTGAGTGGTTTGGATTAACGACTCAATATTTTCAGACTTCGTGTATATTTTTTGAAGTTTTTTCTGTTGTTTGACTTGTTTGTTTGCAGGATTAGTAAAAAAGGAAAGGTCTCTCTGATCTTAAAACCTGGAGGAAAGTTTGACTGTGGGAACAGGAAGGACCAAGGTGATCCAAATTTAGAATCTGAGTGTTACAGTCGCTGCTTCAGTTTACAGAAATTGCGGAGTGACTACAGTACTGCATTATAATAATAATAATAATAATAATAATAATAATAATAATAATTATTATTATTATTATTATTATTATGTAGAGCCTCTGCCAAAAAGACAGAGTGATGGCAATATGTAATTTGACCCCTATTACCTGTGATTAAGATTGTCAGGGCAATTCTGGAATCAACCTCAGAGCTTGCCGCATTTCATACAGATCTTGGTGAAAATAAAATTTGTGACCTTTACCTTTGACAAAATGAATTATTTAATGGGAATTTCACTTTAATTCACATCCCAATTTTGTTAGAAATCAGAAAATGGACCTGGGAGGGATAGACGGGATCTTGGCCACAATGGCTAACCTTTGGCAAATTTTGTCTTGCCTGTGCAAATCCAGAACCTTCTTACACATCTGTTTACTGGTTAGACAAGGGACCCAGATCCCAAGAACCACAAGAGAAGGCAAGCAAACACTGGTTTATTGCCCACAAAAGCTCAGTTAAAAAAGAAAGAAAGACAAAGCAATCTTTGAGCAGCAGACAAACAGGCTTGATGGTGATGTGCAGAGCTGCAGTAACTACAGAGACACAAAGCTGAACAGCCACAGTGTGAAGTTATGGGACAGAGTAGTCGAAGGTTGGCTGAAAGGAGAGGTGAAGATATTAGAGCCGCAAAGTGGTTTCAAGCCAGGAAAGAGCACTACAGAGGAAATGTGTGATTTGAGAGTACAGATGGAAAAGCCAAGCTTTGAAGAAGCTGTGTTGTGTGTTTGTGGATTTTGAGAATGCCTATGACGAGGTGAAGAGAAATCTCCCCATTTTGTATGATATAATAGTTTCAACCATCCAGCCCCTTTTTCTAACGCCGTCCCCTTAAAAAAGGTCCAGCATTCTGTCACATTTATCAGTTGTGAAGCGGTAATGAAGCCATTGATTGCTCAATCTGAATATTGGCTGCTGATTGGCCTGAAGCTCTTACATGATCGCCGTGAATCCATTGTCACACAAGTAGTGCAATGTTGTGTAATGGGTTAGACCAGGGGACTCCAAGTGATTCCAGAAAGGGCCAAGATGGTGCAGATTTTTGTCGCAACCACCCACACCCCCAGGTGATTTCAATGATTAGCATCACTTTGAGCAGATGGAATCAGTTAAACAGTAAACTCACTTGGGGGAGCAGGTGGTTGCAAAGAAAACCTGCACCCTCTTGGCCCTTTTTGGAACCAGCTTGAGACCCCTGGTCTAACCCATTACACAACATCACACGACTAGTGTGATCAGTAAAATCACTTAGGGGAGTAGATGGTTACAAAGCCAACCTGCACCATCTTTGGAATCAGTTTGAAACCCCTGGGTTAGACAGAGAACCCCTACACAGAAACCACAATGATGGTAGAAACCAACTGATCTATTTTCCTTCAAATAATTAAGTGTACAGTTTGAATCAACAGGCAAACAGGCAAAGGTCAGGCACACGATTGACCAGTGTAACAGGCAACAATCTTTCTGAGGGAGTAGCAAGCAGTGTTGCCACAGTTACTTTGAAAAGTTACCATATTAATTACTTTATAGAGTTACTTCATTATCAGCTTTGTGCAGTAACCTTATTAGGAGCTGCTGACAATTTGCAATGAATAATTAATGTAACTAGTAATCTAACTTGATTACTCCTAAGATTGAGTAATCAGCAAAGTAACTCATTAGCAAAGCAACCAATAGTTATTTTCTATACCAAAAATAACAAGGGATGGACCAGGGATGACTCAGGGAGACATATTTAGCATTTTCAAGTATCCAGCCATTGTTGAGTGGAGATGCAACCAAGTTTTCTTTGTTGAAGTTAAGAAAGAGATGGGACTGATACTTAACTCTCTGCACTTTCAGATTGTGGGTGTCCCTGTCAGGAGGGATTCTTGATGTTGATTTCTTTTTAAGATTTTTCCATTTCAGAGTTCTGGCCTGTCCCAGTGTCTTGCTGACTCTGTCACCACAGATGTCGTGGATGGTGAATATGGCCATGTTGTCCAGAACTTCATTGGAAGCAGGAAATACCTTTCCCACAGACTTGCTCATTGCCTGGCTTCTGCACACACCTCTTTTTCAAACACTAATCATTTATCATGGCCATAGAAGACAGCAGTAGTGTCACAACCACCGTGTACATACGGTGGTATGATAACATCAGCAATGTCCTCTGCACAGAGCAGGCGGGAGTCAAGGATGGTGTCTTTGCATTTCAGTCCCAGAATACCATCAATCTTGTGAGCTGTATAACCAACCAGCACAACAACATCTGTTCTCTTCAGAATCCAGAACAACTGGTGTGTGACGGTCATCTTCTGGGTAGCATGGTGAACTGTTGGCTCACACATGTGGCCTTTCTGTGTGGAGTTCGCATGTTCTCCCCATGTTTGCATGGGTGTGCTCTGGTTTCCTCCCACATTTAAAAACATGCAGGTTAGATGAATTTGAAACTTTATAATTGTACAGGTCTCCCTTGCAAAAGAGGTCTCGAACTGAATGGGACTAACCTGGTTATATAAATTAAAATAAATTAATCTTTCCTGATTAGGACATATACATAGAAACCCATATTTCACTTCCACCCCTGTATTAAGATTTTCACATTCAACACCAACAGAGTAGATCAATTCCTTGTTTGTCAGACTGGCTAAGCAGTTGTGACACTACTGCTGCCTTCTATGGTCATGATAAACGACAGTGTTTGAGAAAGGGGTGTGTGAAGAAGCCATGCAAATGCTCAAGTCTGTGGGACAGGTAAGTCTTGCTTCCAGTGAAGTTCTGGACAACATGGCCATATTCATGGTCCGCTACATCTATGGTGATAGAGTCAGCAACACACTGGGGGACAGGTCAGGGTTCTAAAATGGAAAAATCTGAAAAAGAAATCAACATCAAGAATCCCTCCTGACAGAGACACCCACAACCTGAAAGTGCAGAGATTTAAGTATCAGTCCTGTTTCTTTCTTAACATCAACAAGAAAGACCTGGTTCCATCTCCACTCAACAATGGCTGGACACTTGACAATGGCAAATCTGTCCCCCTGAGCTACAGTAAGCCATGTGGAACCTATGACCTGTTATTGTCCCTTCATAATGTAGTAAATGATGACATGTCAGCATCTGATGGAAGTGATGGGGACAACGAATGCAGTGATACAGAGGATGATTGACTGAAATCTGATTATGATGTTATATCATGGTTGATTTAAAGAGTTTAACTAAATGCTAGTACAATTGTAAGAACTTAAACATATTTAACCCAATAACAAACATGATATTGCAATATTGTGGCTGCTATTTTGTTGAGATGTGTTATAAAGAAATGTTGATTTTGATGGTTGACTTATTGTATTATAGTCAACATGTAGTCACTATGTAAAAATATCGACCTCACATAACTTTATAGATGCCTGATATTGCCATTCCTGTAAAGTTAGTTTCAATACATTATTTTCATTGTGAAATCCAACTTGTCTTATCATTGAACTGGACTGGAAATACTGTTACATATTCAACATATGTATTTCAATGAAAAGTCAAACTTTTTATTACTGTCCAATACATTCTACAGTGCCCTGTAGGTAACAAAAAATGTCACTTTTATGGTCATATTTGAATTCATATTTGGGCCAGTCTCCAAGAATCTGCATTCAAAACTTACTCCTGGAAACTTGGTCACAGACTCAATGGGTGGGTCCGCTACTACGTATTACTGCTTGTATAAGTTGAGGCTCGAGTTACAAATAAAGCCCCTTTCACACCGAGACTGCATAGAGTTTTATTGTGCTATTACACAGGAATGCCTGCATATGTTGTACGCAGGGGTGAAGCTTTGGCTTGCCGCGTCTTCTGTGGTTTTGACCCACTTCTTCTTCTTCTGTGGTTTTGAAGCTTCACTGGCAACAAAGTTCAGCAGAGTCCAGTGAGATGACTCAAATCTAGCAATGCAGGTATGTACTGATAAAATACCTAAAAGGTTTTACTGGACAGGCATAGGGTAGCGTACAATTGCTGAGGTGTACACTAGCACATTGTTGCGTAAACTTGCATACAGGAGCAGAGTGTTTGCATAGATTTGCGTAGAGCAGTGCATCCAGTGCTGTATGCTGAACATCTGCAAAACAATTAAACATTTAATTTTGCATCCATTTCGAGGACCCTGTTACATCCCTCAGCGTATTGCCACGTAGGGCTGCATAAGTTCAACGTAGGGCTGCATACCCTCGGTGTAGTCGGTATGCTGCATTATGCAACTTCATGTTGGGCTGGTGTGAAAGGGGCTTAAGGTTGAGTGTGGGTGGGGGGCATAAAAAGGACTACGAGTGTTGACTGTCTGTTAACCCCCTGTAGATGAGGTTGTCGTTCTAATGAGGTTGTGCGAGCACAAACCCACACTGACAAATTTAACTCTTATTTTGAATCATACATGCGAGTCCTGCAGCATCTGTGACAGTGCTGTGTGTGTGTGTGTGTTTTGGGGTGTCTGAGTAGGAGTGCTTGTGATTGCTCTTCCCTGCTGTGAGCTGTTGCTATGGTGACAGTTTTAAACATATGCTGTTTGTCTACCTCCCAGAATTACATTTTGTACCTCCTAAAGCCTTGTTTTCACTCTCTCGTGAGTCTGTGTCAAGGTGAGAGTGTGAGAGAGACACAGCTAATATATAGATGTCCTGTAATACCAATTAGAGTTGCACCCGCACTGCTGTGACACATCTTATTATATGGGGGCTTATAGAATCAAATTCAGTTCTCATATAATTTAATGGCTGAGAATAATTAAGATTTTTCTTTTTTGTCAGGTGAATATAGCTGTAATAATATACTTTTCTTCACGCACCTTCTAAAATGTGTTTCTGTGACTGAGGGAAGAGAGGCCCCTAATATCTCTAATGAAAAAGACTTTACTGCCATCTTCTGGAGGCAGAAGGAACTAGTTATTCAGATTGCAACACGTATGTCAGATAATCAAATACAAATGAAATCTGCATTGAGCTGTTGTAAATCATGGCCACCTGTATATCGAGACAGACTGGCGCTGACAGGCTGTTAAAACGAATTAAAAAGTACCTTTGCAGGCATTTCTTTGTTTGGCCCTTTTGTGTGACCTTTTCATTTGGAACACATGATTCTATGAATAGATGTTAACAGTGGAGAGACTCTTTTGCATGGTTAAGTGGTTATCTATCTTCTGGACACCACACATTAGGGAGTGGACATAAGTCTCCACCGTCTGTATTATTGAAGACTGTCAGCAAGCAAAAATCAATTTTTAATTTTGTTTTGAAAAATGAAGCATGCGGTACTGCGCAAAATCATTGGTGTGCTTGTCTATAAGTGAATATACCCATGCAGATAAAGCACATGAAGGAAAATGTATGTGGTGCTAAAGAGAGTGGTGTATTGATCAGATTCTGTTTGATATTTCTTATTGGCTCTGACCTGATCGGTTCTCTGTCGAAGGTCATTTGTCTATTTCTGGCCTGTTGCAGGGTCTTATTTCCTGCTGGCTCTTTGGTGACCACAACTGCTTTTAATTACAGACAGCATGCAATTAGATGCACTGTGAGTTTCTTTATCTCTCTCTCTCTTTCCTCTAAACATGCTGTCATTAATAGAGTTCCACTTAACCCTGAAATTTACCAGCGAATCCACTGGAACAACAACTGAGGGTGGACCGCATCTGCCGGATGTGGTTGCCATCATGCTGTTAATGCAGCCCTTCTGATATTAACAACAGTGTATTTGGTGCTGAAATAATTTTAATAAAGCAATGAATCACAACAGAATTCACCCAAAGGCACATCACAGCATAAGATGAAATCTCACCCACCTCAAGGCAAGCACATTGGAAAAGAACTCCCTTTGGCATTTTTTTTAATTACAGGAAGAAACCTGAAGCAGTCCAGACTCAAAGAGGTGGCCGTCTGATCTGGCCATACTACCAATAACAAATAAAACAAAGAACAACAAAGAAATGTCAAACATGCAATGAAGGAAATGTTGCAGCTAAGCAATCATGCACATGCAGAGTTCAGTGGGCACAGTGGCTGATGGCTCCAAAATAAATACATAAATTAAGGTGAAAATCTGAATTTCAGTAAGTGGAATATAATTGGGTATTCAGTTTTAAAACCAAATTCAACCATTGTACGAATATTATCCAGAATTTGTCCTATTGGGTCTTCCAGAAGTCCTCAGCACAGTCTGGATTTCCACAGTTCCCCATAGATTTCCCATCTCAATCATGGAAGGATATTGTAAGCTCAGATGGATGGCTAACAGCTGGAAGGAAGGAAATAACAATGAAATCTGTAAGTGTACCCAGACCGTAAACCACAGCCTATTAGTGGGTGTAGCGCAGCTAACAGCTTATAAGTAAAGCTACCATTTTCATTCATGGCCTGTATAGATAACTTTGAAAACCATTAGCACACCAGTTACCTTCCAATATCTTCATTTGGCTTCATCGGGCTATGACCTCCAACACTCCCTGGATCAGTTCGTAGACGAGTGTGAAGCAGCTGGGTTGAGGATTGGCACCTCTAAATCTGAGGCCATGGTTCTCAGCAGGAAACCAATGGACTGCCTACTCTGGGTAGGGAATGAGGTCTTGCCCCAAGCGAGGGGACAATGGAGGGTGAGATTGGCTTGAGAATCAGTGCAGCAGGGCCGTGTTGCATTCACTCCACTGTACTGTTGTGATGAAAAGGGAGCTGAGCCAAAAGGTGAAGCTCTTGATCTACTGGTCAGTCTTTGTTCCTACTCTCACCTATGGTCATGAGGGTTGAATCATGACCAAAACAACTAGATCACGGGTACAAGTGGCTAAAATGGGCTCCCTTAGGAGGGTGGCTGGTGTCTATATAGGTTGGGAATAAAGCCTTTCCTTTACGTTGAAAGGAGCCAGCTGAGGTGGTTCGGACATCTGGTAAGGATGCCCCCTGGGCACCTGCCTAAGGAGGTGTTCCAGGCAAGTCCAGCTGGGAGTAGACCACAGGGAAAACCCAGAACAAAGTGGAGAGATTATATCTCCACACTGGCATGAGAATACCTCAGGATTCCCCCATTTGATGGTGGTCAATGTCCCCGAGCTGTTGCCCCCGTGAGCTGATCCCGGAGAAGCAGTTGAAGATGTGTGAGTGAATGAGTTTCAATTGGCTAACATTTTTTTTGTGAGTGAATAGTGACAGTCTAATGAATTTGTAAACAATAAAATCATATTTGTTCCTACTGAGACTTGTACAGTAATCCCATGAATAGGGAAAAAAAAAAAACTTTATTGATACATTGCATGAAAAAAATGCATGATAGGATGAACTTATTTCCAATTTTTGGATATATTTCTCATTCTTATATGTTTAAAACTCAGTACAGCATCAAATGAAAACAGGTCATGTTAAATTGCTATATATACAAGTGAGTTCCAGACTCGGGGTGGGGTGTTATGTTATGGTAATCCTACCAAGATATATCAGAAGGCAAACCACATGGGGTGTTGACCAAAGACCCTGAGAAGTAGAATGGAAAGATTTTGTGCATTTGTCATTGGAGGGTCTCAGACATTGAGGTAGGATATATTCAACAGTTCCTTCTTCATTGACGGGACCGCTTATTTGTCTTCAAGACTTGTTGCTACTCATTAAAGTGCTTTCTTCAGTTGCAAAAAAAAAATGTCTCAGCCCCATGCGTTTTCATCTTTCAAACCTGATAATTAACCACTGCTTGAAATCTTTGCTCATGCCATCATGACAAAACTTGTGCGTCATTGAGAGAAGTAACGATAAAATCTATGATATTTGTTGAAATGTGGATTTTTTCAGAGTTCTGTAAGATGCATGCCTTCAAAGATAAGTGCATTCTTTCCTCTGAAAGAAGTGGGGAACAGCTTCCTGTTCTTTCAGGCGGGGAGTGAGCAGCTTATTCATGAGTGTAAACAGGATCTCACGATCACCTGCTGGTGAGGTGCAAAGTCTGCAGGAATGCCACCATCAAAATGGTTTATGCTGGTAAACAAAAAGCTGATCTGAAAGGTGAAATGTAATATATCTCCCCTCAGCCCTGGGTGTTCCTGTCAAAACTCACATACGGTCACCAGTGAGTGAAAGAATAAGATCCATGATTCAAGCTGTCAGGATAATACTTCTCTGCAGGCTCCTGGCACAATCTCAGTAAGAGGGCGAGATGTTCAGAAATCCAAGAGGAACCGTGAGTTAAGCTGCTTCTCTGCACAGAGTTGAGCCTTTTCGGGCTGCTCAGACCTCTGTGTTTGGACGGGAAGCACGACTGACTGGAAGGAGACATAAAAGACCTGCGGTAGCAGGGCAAACAAAATTGGAGAGATGTTCTCGTCTAACTTGTGCGAATATCTGTCATTTTGGGCGACTGGGCATGGACGTCGGGCCTCTGAAAATGCATACCGCCCTCCAAAAGCATGTTATTGTATTATTTACCTGCACATATTTAGCAAATAATCTGCTCTGAAGCAGCATCAACTGGTCAAACAAGCTACATGCTAACTCACTCAACATGTATGGAAACACAATTTTGTGGTGAGTCGGGTACAAATTATTCGGGTGATGTAATTGTTGCAATTTTGCCTCTGTACATCAAAATGCACTTGTAGCAGAGGTGGGACAAAGTCACCAGCAAGTCTCTCTCAAGTCATGAATCGGCAAGTCACAAGTCGAGTCACAAATCAAGTCTCAAGTCATAATGACCACTAATTGTTTGCAAGCTGACTTGAGACTTGGGACTTGGGACTTGAGACTTGCCAATTCATGACTTGAGAATGACTTGACAGTGACTTTGTCCCACCTCTGACTTGTAGTATAAGGCATGTTTAATTTTAGGAGTGTACATAATACCTGTATTTTCAGAGGTCATAAATAATTAATAGTACCCTGGTCACCCTGAAAAAGTGAGCAGTCTATTACAGGATTAAAAGTAAAGTTATTTCTCTTTCTGCTCAGGGTGACCACATCAGATCCAACATGGAGTTGTTAGATAGTTTAGTAAAAGTTTTAGATGCCCTTCCTGTCGCAAATCTACAATATATGGAGAATGTGTGGTCTTGAACCTAAAATCTGGTTTTGAAGCAAGTGCATGAACCACTTGGCCACCGTGTTTCCCATCGCAGTGCTATGAGGATTCTTGTTTACAGAATTGATCATATTTGGAGCCAGTTTTCTTTTGATAAGTCTGGGGATGGATACATGAACATTTCCAAGTCAAAGAACAAGTCTTGGACTTCATTTCCGTCAATCACTACAAGCAGTATGGTACTGTACGGTAAACTTGTCTGGAGTAGGCAGTTCTCAAAAACTGAGTGATCGTGTAAGATGGAGACTAGTGAGCGAAGCCACCAAGACATCCAGACAACGCTGGGATATCGAGGAGCACTCGGCTTCTGTGGCTGATTGGTGAAACTGTGGATAAAAAGTGAAAGTTCTGCCACAGTTTTCTGGAGTTCACATGGGAGACTCGAGCCTAGAGTTTGTTCTATTTTCTTGTACAGTCTGATTAATTTTTTCTAAGGATTTTGCATGTGTGGCATGAGCAGATTTCTTCACTCCCAGTCAAAATTTTGCACACACTTTCCCATTTAATTGAATGGGAAAAATGTGTGCAAATGTTAGAAGTATTGCAAGAAACAAAAGGTGGTTTTAGTTCCCCCCCGAAAGATATAAATAAAACAATACAGACTGTAAAACAAAATGTATGACTGTCATTATAATGGCTGCAGCTCTGGGCTACAGTTAAGACTATTGTGGCTCTTGTTCTGAAAACACTACGTCTGATTGGAGCAGACATATCCAATCCTACGGCCACTTTCTTTTCATAAATAGGACCAAGACCTGTGCTCAGTTATTACTGCTGAAAGCACCTACTTAATATGCATGTGTGTGTTTTGCAGTGTGAGGAACCACACATAAGAAGTGACACCAGAAAATTCGGCGTGTCTCATAATAACCTAAGGACGTACCTGCTGCAACAAATTAGTTCGGAACTCAGAAGCTTCCATCAAAACAGAGGACGTGGAGTCTCCTGAGCGTGTCCTGCGCTTCCTCAACAGTTCTTGTTGGTGGAAAGAAACAGCTGGCGCTCAGAACCAAGATGTCTTAATTAACCTGAATTTCCACAAAATTAACTAATTAGCACAATCACTAATTATAGAATTTCTAATGAATGGCTGCTTTATTTTTTTATTCTTTTAAAACTTTTTCTATGTCAAAAGTATTTGTTTAAACAGGTTCCATCTCCCACTGCTCACACTCACTGCAAAATAGCAGCATAATTTCCGACTAAGCAGTACTATTAGAAGAAATTACTGAGATTTTCAAAGATCTCTTGCCTTCACCGCCGCTTTCCCATTAAAAGTGCTGCATGGTCATTTTGACTGCATTACCTGCCTGATCTCGTATAATAATGTAATTACCCAGTGACCAGCCTAATAATCTTACCAAATTACACGGCGACCTCCGCCTGCATGTGCTGCTTTCACAGCTCGTCGCTCTGTGGGGTAATGGGGAACAAGTCAACCCAAATGAACTGTGCCTGATGAACCGCTGGCGGCAAATGTGCACATAATGCACACAGCCATGCTTAAGGACAATAAGAACATAAATAAATAAATTAATTAAAAAATCAGTATGCTTTAATCCACTTGGGGGTTCTTGTCTGTCGCCTAAAATTATTTAAATCAGGCAGCTCCATGGCTGACTTCCGGAGCTTTGTAATAAAATGCATAAATAACAATCTCCTCTTTTCTCTTCCTTCTGCTCTGCAGCACTCCTGAGCTTTGATTCCATCTTTTAAATTTTAATTTCTGCCTTTCAGCTGCAATATTGTCATCTAAACCCTGACAATGTTGTTGTTTTTCAGAACAGAGAGTGAGACAATAAGACCCGAAGAGAAAGCGATATGTTGCACAGAGATAATGGAAGACTCAGAAAATATGCTATGATGGTGCATATACAATATCACCATCTGACCACAATGGAATCCATCATGTCTAATTCAAGATCGTCAGTGGTCACTTACCGCTGGCTGATATTTGAGCACAGGGCACATTTACCATTGATGTCGCAGCAACTATTTTCTGAAACATACAACTTAATATGTTAACACTTTCGGTTGCATTGTGTGTGTGTGTGTGTGTGTGTGTGTGTGTGTGTGTGTGTGTGTGTGTGTGTGTGTGTGTGTGTGTGTGTGTGTGTGTGTGTGTGTGTGTGTGTGTGTGTGTGTGTTTCTGTGTAAGTGCTGCAGTGGGTGTTTGTCCATGTGGAGATCTTCATCCAATGAACATTTTCAGTGATAGTCTCATCCTTTATTTTACTTATTTTTTTGTTTATTTTTTTGTTTGTTTGTTTGTTTATTTTTTTGTTTGTTTGTTTTAAACATTGTAATTCATTCATTCATTCATTTTCTGCCACTTATCCATGTCCAGGTCACAGTGGCAGTGGAGTAAGCAGCTCTTCCCACACTACCCTCTGCTCTGTGAAGTCCTGGAACTCTTCTCAGGGGATCCTGAGGCATTACCAAGTCAGCTAGGAACTACAATTTAAAATAAAAATAAATTAATATCTATATTATAATAATCAAGTCACCTCTGTGTGCGTGCGAGGGTATGACTTTGATCACGGCAAAACCAGGGAGAGCTGACATTTGCCGTTTGGTATGCTTATGTATTTTGGGTCAAGGATGGATGTTACGAAAACAGAAAGTTGATAGGACAAATATTTTTTTGTAGAAATTAATGTTTTTAGCTAGCCAGTAAACAACAGAGCTTGTTTTGCAATGGACCATGGGAGTCAGGGTGTTTTAAATGTTGTTATTGTGTTTTTTGTTAGTTTAATAGTGTTGTTAGAGCTATTTATTTATTGTGTTTTTGTCATCCAATTGGTTTCATCACTTTAGTTTAGTGTTGTGTTGCTGTTAACATGAGTGACTTAAGTGTCATGTTGGTACCATGAGTGAAATGTGGAGTGCTTTTAATATGTTCTGCCATCATCTTTATTTGTCAAATTAAATGCACCTGCTTACAGCAGATTGAAGAAAGACAAAAAGCTGTGTGTGCATGCACTTGTGATCATGTACGAGGTCTGTTAGAAAAGTATCTGACCTTTTTATTTTTTTTCAAAAACCTGATGGATTTGAATCATGCGTGCTTGCATGAGCCAACCTTGAACCTTCGTGCACGTGTGATTTTTTTCACGCCTGTCGGTTGCGTCATTTGCTTGTAAGCAACCTTTGTGTGAGGACATGTGGAGTGCGTTCGGCAGATTTTCATTTCAAGGAAATGGCGGAACGACTGGAGCAAGACGACTGCATCAAATTTTGCCACAAACTGGGCAATAGCCAGGTGGAAACCATTCGGATTATTCAGATGGCTTTCCGTGACGATCCTCTGGGCATCACACAGATTAAGGAGCAGTACAACCGTTTTAAAGACATCCGCACAACAGTGGAGGGCACCGTTGTGTCTCACAGGACATGTTGTAACATGCCCAGCTCGTCAACCATTCGGAAGATTCAGACGGCTTTTTCAGTCGTGTGACTATCCAAGAAATTGTGGACAAGCTTGACATGTCAGGGCATGTCCTGTGAGGCTTCATCATGGTGGCGCTGTTGCTGCACCATCAGCTTCGTGCTGATGAATTTTGCCACCACTCTTTTCATGGCAAAATCTTCTTTCACAGTGGAATGTGCCGAAAAAGTACTGATGTCCAACTCTTCCACAATTTCTCGCATAATCACATGTCGATCCCACATCACCACAGTGTTCACTTTGGAAATGATCCGGCCGTTTCAGCGTGTTGATGCTGATCGGACCGCGGCGCGCCCTCCACCATTGTGCGGACGTCTTTAAACCGGTTGTACTGCTCCTTAATCTGTGTGATGCCCAGAGGATCGTCACCGAAAGCCATCTGAATAATCCAAATGGTTTCCACCTGGCTATTGCCCAGTTTGTGGCAAAATTTGATGCAGTCGTGCTGCTCCAGTTGTTCCGCCATTTTCCTTGAAATGAAAATCCGCCGAGTGCACTGCACGTCCTCACACAAAGGCTGCTTACAAGCAAATGATGCAACCGACAGGCGTGAAAAAAATCACGCATGCGCACGAAGGTTCAAGGTTGGCTCATGCAAGCACATGTATTTCAAATCCATCAGGTTTTTGAAAAAATAAAAATGTCAGATACTTTTCTAACAGACCTCGTACAAACTGTATAGAACTGACATTTATCATTTGGTATGCTTATGTATTTTGAATCAAGGAAGAACGGCTCCAAAAGTGAATGGTGATACGATTAATATTTTTAGAGAAGTTACATATTGTCACCTTCCTAAAATAATGGCCTAAGTCATGTTTTTATGTTTTTGAGAAAACACAATGGAAAACACAAGAGCTTCAGTAGCTGAGTAGAGTTTCAGCAGTCGCCATTTTGAAAAGCTTCTAAAATTGCCTACGTCACATACTCTTTTGACTTAGGCAAAATAATATGGCCTAAGACTTGAGTCTTGAGATAGGCCATTATACAACTTGGGTGGAATTGCATGATTTCCTTAATGAAAATTCAATTGATTTTACCACAGGTGGCCAGCATCATAGGGAGATGACTTTTGGAAGAAATTACTTAAGTCATTATTTTAGGAAGGTGACGATATATTAGCTAACAACACTGAACAATGGACATTGATATTTACATTCTGGACTCACATGCCAGTCCAGCAGGGGGTGGTAAATCATCTATACATTGAAAGTGTGAATGCGTGCATGTGTGATTTTATTAGTATGTTCAAAGTAAGTAGATAATATAATTGTAAACACATTAAAAATACATGGATTACACACGAAAGTGAAAACACTTATTTCCATTGTGGTCCATTTAAAAATCAAATGACAAAATAAAAGTAATAAATAAATAAATAAATAATAATAATAACACTGATGATAATAAAGATAATTGTGTGTATATCATAACAAGATCATAATTTATAAATACATTAAGACAGTACATTACCATTCAAAAATGGATGTTACAAACATCTTGGATCTCAAAAAGCTTTCAAGGTGCAGCAAGTTGGCTGATCCATGTCTGTTGCTGGGGTCACAGATTATGACTCTGCCTCATCCATCTGGTCACCGCTGGTAAGTCAATGTGTGGTGTCGAGGTTGCTGGTCAGGCCCATGCCGTCCTACGCCCCACTGCCAACAGTTGGTCCCTGTCTGACCCCAGGGGTAGGCTCCACCCTTGTCTTCTTTTGATAGCAGTATTCCAGTTTGACATACCTCAACACTGTCAGGAGCAGGACTGGTCCCAAAAACTTAATATCATTTGTAAAAAAAAAACTATGGAATAAATGTTTAACCATCTCTAGTCTCTGAGTCTTCATGGTAGAAATGACTGATTACAAGCCATGATTAAAGAAGTGAATAAACTCTTGTGTCCCAAGAATGACTTTGCGCTTGGATTCAACACCACGTAATTAGTAAAGTGGAGATGTACTTGCCCATAAAATTCTTGCACAATGCACTTTAGAGCACCTGCTATAGATCATCAAGCTTAGACTCTTAGTTAAAGATATGATATTGGCCAGGGTGCGGGCTTTTGGCAGAATGCATATGAAAGAGAAATACACATTAGAAGAAGTAAAACAGGAAAAGGGTGCACATAGAAAAAAGGAGAACCTAAAATGTTGAGAGAAGAATAAAAAGATTTAGAACGATAAGTGTTGAATACCTTCCTTGGTCCCTTGAAAATTATATCAAAGCTCTGAAGGAGGGGCACTAGGGGACAAGACAAGAGCTCAAGTGGTAACAATGCAGTGTGTTTACATTTGTGTGTGCCTTCTAAATGTGTCTCCTTGAGTTTTTGTGTATCCATGTGTGTGTAGGTGGGTTCGTGTGTAATCCTGGACTGCTGACAGAGCCGAAACATCACCGCTCTGCCCTGTCTTCAAAATGTGCAGACGAGCCCTTGGCAGCTCAACTTGTCCAAACATCAGAAAAGGAAGCTACCAACACAGATGGTCGAAAGTGGATATGCTTGGGAACAAAACACTGTGCGGCACACAAACAGCACGCTGCCAAACTGCTAACAAAGCTGAGAGGATGAGGTCTCATTCTCAATATGTTGAGTTAGATATGATGATTTCTGATACTGCACAAGTTTACAAAATGTTTGTGTGACGGGATGATTGTGATAGTGGAATGTGAGTAAAATTATGAGGATATAAATATATATTTTTATATCCTCATAATTAATCCTATATATATATATTTTATAAATGTAGAAGAAATATCAAAGCAGGTGCAGCACCAAATGCTGAATGTCTTGTTCTAGGTAGCACAAAGAAAGGAACACAGACTTAACTAGAGCAGAATAATTTTTTTTCATCAAAATCAAAATTCAAACTTCTGCAATTTTAAGGACATTCTGGGGAACAAGCTAGAGATCATAGGTGTGGACCCTCGCCTCTCATCTTGGATCTTGTACTACTTCGCAGAACGACCACATTACAAGAGGCTAGGGACTGTGTCTCTGACATGGTCATCTGCAGCATGGGGGCCCCGCAAGGAACCGTCTTGGTTCCCTTTGTCTTCACCCTCTACACTGCAGACTTCACATCCAACTCTGTCAACTGTCACCTGCAAAAGTGTGTGACAAGACTTTGTGGATTGGTGTCAGTGGAACCAGCTCCACATCAATGCAGGGAAAACCAAAGAGCTGGTGGTTGACTTCCACAGAAACAGGTGTTCTGCACCAACACCGGTGAAGATCCAGGGAATGGATATTGAGATAGTGGACTCTTACAAGTACCTAGGTGTTCACCCTAAACAATAAACTAGACTGGTCAAACAACATTACTGCACTTTATAAGAAAGGCCAGAGCAGACTGTACCTGCTGAGGAGACTCAGGCCCTTCGGAGTGCACCGGGTGCTTCTGAGGACCTTCTTTGACTCTATTGTGGCATCAGCCATTTTTTTACGGACTGGTCTGCTGGAGCAGCAGGATCACAGGTGCTGAGAGGAGGAGACTTGACAAAGTGATTAAGAAGGCCGGCTCTGTCCTGGGAAGTCCTCTGGACTCAGTGCAGGTGGTGGGAGAAAGGAGGATGATGGCTAAACTGTCATCCCTGCAGGAGAATGCCTCCCACCCCATGTGTCGCACCCTGACTACACCAGAAAGCTACTTCAGTGACAGATTCCTCCTCCCAAACTGCGTCATTGGGCCATATAGCAGGTCCTTCCTTCCTGCTACTTATGCTGCTGGTTATGATAGCAACCATAGTGATGTCATAGATCAAGTGGGGCTTCCATCAACTTGCAGAATGATGTTGGGAAGCAGACAGTAACAGTCATTCAGATTAGAGATGCACGGTGATGTCACTACCTGGTCTCTCTCTCTGGTTGCTAATCCAACATGGGGGAAAATGCACAGAAATTGCAATGTTTCTGTATAAATCTAACATTTCTCATATATTATGGAAAAGCTAGCAAGAAAGAAACACTTCTAAATTCAAAAATGCTACTTTTGTAACCAGATACCACTTCTGAAGTGATTTACAAAACATCTACAAGACAGTGTGCATGATACATCTGCGAACATCACCCGAGATCAAAGGAAACTTTCGGTCATTTCAAAAGCTCATGCATGCACACATGCATGTCTTCCTGCAGATGGTGTTAATGTGTCTGCATGCAAATCCAGCTATTTTATTAATTTATTCGCTGAAAATGCCAGGTTGCTGTGCATTTGGCTGCACAAATAGTCACAGCAAGGGTTTCAAGATGTACAGATTCCCTTCAGATCTGAACAGAAGAAAAAATTGGGAAAATAAAGTCAGCCTTGTGAGATGGAAGCCGACTTCAACATCAAAGCTGTGCGAGGTAGGTAAATATATTGTTCAGTCCCATGTACAGTAAAACTCAACTAAACCATCACCGTATAAACCAGATATTCACTGTCACCAGACAAAAATATCCCAAAGTTTTTGTATTGTTTTCCATGTAATAAACACCATATATAACAGACTTTGTACAGCAGATTTTTTGCTCACATCGGATAAAATATCCCGTCCGATCACAATGTATTTCCATTAAAAACTCTGAGCAGTCTGGACGTGCAGAGGTACAAAATAAAGTTTACCTCTGACACTCGCCGATAAGTGGATTAAAAGTATGACCGTTTAGTTTTTCAAACGGTGTTCAGACTCGGACCCGCAGCATGACATGCACCTGTTAAATCAAACACAATAGGCTGTGATTTGACAGGTTTCTGCTTTTAATCCTTCGTCTGCCATCATATTATATAGCGCACACGCTGATAAATGGATCAGAAAAGTCTGCACCACATTTACAGCACGAATTCGGTAAAAGAGGAACATGTACAGCTTCCCTTTGATATGGAGGTGATGATTGTAGAATAACAAGCTTGTTGAGCGTCAAATTAGTCCATAATAAAGCATGATCCAGAGACGGAGAACTTTAAAACTGTCACACATGGCATTGCATAACACAGTTACAGAGCTGCAGCTGCATAAATCAGGCTTTGAATTAATTAAATAAATCATCATATATTGTAAACTTTTGTAAATTTGATAGCTTAACTATTTTTATATTTATTTTGATAGCACCTGTAACTGGATGTGTTGCTCTGTGTGGTTAAATGATTAAAAAATAATGTTGAAAACATAAAACGTTTATTCAGCAGTTCAGCGCAGTTAGACCCAAAATGGCGCCATGTTCTGAGTTGACTCCACTCTCCAATCAAGACACTCTAGGTATGACGAATGCCATTCGACTACTGAGAATGTGGGTGGATCTCGCCTCGACTGATTCATGCACATTCCCTGTGTATGCTTACGAATGCAGTTCAAATGTCGTTAGAACACAGTAGGAATACCTAGAATGGTGTTAAAATGCAATAAGAACATGAAGAATGCATTTTGAATGCCATACGAGCGTGGTGCAATTGCCATCCTTAGTCTGAGAGTCTGGTAGGCAAACACAGGGACAAGAGGGGGAGAGTAGCGCAGTCATCTGCCCTTCCTCCAAGACCTACCGTGTCCCCCTACTGGATTTCAAAAGACATCCAACGATGTGCACGTGAAACGGGACATCAGTTTATCATGGTCATCAGATCACCTCCGTGCGCAGTCGTCTTTACCAATAGACACGCCTGTTATAACAAGCAGTCCTTCATGTGGCCATGATATGTAACATGTTGATCCCCGACATGGACACTTTCTGTTGTCCAACAGCCCACAGTATGTGTCATATGTTAAATCTATTAATCTCCCACCCTCTCTCGCTCACATTGTCCATCAGCAGGACACTGTCCCCTCAGAATGAACATTTTCTTCCCACACATAACGGACTCTCAGCACTGTGTGATCTGAGCTTAGGAGCTTCCCAACAAATCAAATCAAATCAAATCAATTTTATTTATATAGCGCCAAATCACAACAAACAGTTGCCCCAAGGCGCTTTATATTGTAAGGCAAGGCCATACAATAATTACGTAAAAACCTCAACGGTCAAAACGACCCCCTGTGAGCAAGCACTTGGCAACAGTGAGAAGGAAAATCTCCCTTTTAACAGGAAGAAACCTCCAGCAGAACCAGGCTCAGGGAGGGGCAGTCTTCTGCTGGGACTGGTTGGGGCTGAGGGACAGAACCAGGATAAAGACATGCTGTGGAGGGGAGCAGAGATCAATCACTAATGATTAAATGCAGAGTGGTGCATACAGAGCAAAAAGAGAAAGAAACACTCAGTGCATTATGGGATCCCCCCAGCAGTCTAAGTCTATAGCAGCATAACTAAGGGATGGTTCAGGGTCACCTGATCCAGCCCTAACTATAAGCTTTAGCAAAAAGGAAAGTTTTAAGCCTAATCCTAAAAGTAGAGAGGGTGTCTGTCTCCCTGATCTGAATTGGGAGCTGGTTCCACAGGAGAGGAGCCTGAAAGCTGAAGGCTCTGCCTCCCATTCTACTCTTACAAACACTAGGAACTACAAGTAAGCCTGCAGTCTGAGAGTGAAGCGCTCTATTGGGGTGATATGGTACTATGAGGTCCCTAAGATAAGATGGGACCTGATTATTCAAAACCTTATAAGTAAGAAGAAGAATTTTAAATTCTATTCTAGAATTAACAGGAAGCCAATGAAGAGAGGCCAATATGGGTGAGATATGCTCTCTCCTTCTAGTCCCCGTTAGTACTCTAGCTGCAGCATTTTGAATTAACTGAAGGCTTTTCAGGGAACTTTTAGGACAACCTGATAATAATGAATTACAATAGTCCAGCCTAGAGGAAATATGAGGTCTGTCAATAAAGTATAGGTCCTTTTTATTTTTTTCAAAAACTATATGGATTTCATTCATATGTTTTTACGTCAGACATGCTTGAACCCTCACTTTAAGGACTTCCCACGGTGCGAGACGTCGCGCAGCGCTCTCAGGCGCCGTCGTCAGCCTGTTTCAAGCTGAAAACCTCCACATTTCAGGCTCTATTGATCCAGGATGTCATGAGAGAACAGAGAAGTTTCAGAAGAAGTTGGTTTCAGCATTTTATCCGTATATTCCACTGTTAAAGGAGATTTTTTTAATGAAAGACGTGCGGACGGATTGCAGCGTCGGCTCGCAGCCGCCGCGATGCTCCACCACAGGAAAAACACCTCTGTTGGAAGCCTTAAGGACAAGTTGGAACATGTCCTGCTGTTAAACAATTTCTCATATACTCACTCCACTGAAAGCCATCAAAAGCCGCCTGGATTTTACAAATGGTTATCAACACGGAGGTGTTTTTCCTGTGCCGCCGCACTGCGTCGGCTGCGTCCCGATGCGTGGACCCGTCCGCACGTCTTTCATTAAAAAAATCTCCTTTAACAGTGGAATATCCGGATAAAATGCTGAAACCGACTTCTTCTGAAACTTCTCTGTTCTCTCACGACGTCCTGGATCAATAGAGCCTGAAATGTGGAGGTTTTCAGCTTGAAACAGGCTGACAACAGCGCCTGAGAGCGCTGCACGACGTCTCGCTCTGTGGGAAGTCCTTAAAGCGACAGTATCACCTCAAAATCTCTCATCAGCCGTTAAAGTTTTCACTGAAAACCATCTTAATTTTTCGAACCGTGTCCACTTTGATGTGTCTCACAGGTTTAGAAAAAATTTTGATCAAACAAAGCGCCAGTCTCTCAGCAACTTTTCAGACAAAGGAATTCCGACGAGGGGCTGGACGACTCCTCCCACAAGGAGTGCTCACAGGCGAATGACGTCACCGACAGGCGTGGAAAAACTCACGCATGCGCACGAGGGTTCAAGCATGTCTGACGTAAAAACATATGAATGAAATCCATATAGTTTTTGAAAAAAATTAAAAGGACCTATACTTTATTGACAGCCCTCGTAAATGCATGAATTAGTTTTTCAGCATCACTCTGAGACAAGACCTTTCTAATTTTAGAGATATTGCGCAAATGCAAAAAAGCAGTCCTACATATTTGTTTAATATGCGCGTTGAATGACATATCCTGATCAAAAATGACTCCAAGATTTCTCATAGTATTACTAGAGGTCAGGGTAATGCTATCCAGAGTAAGGATCTGGTTAGACACCATGTTTCTAAGATTTGTAGGGCCAAATACAATAACTTCAGTTTTATCTGAGTTCAAAAGCAGGAAATTAGAGGTCATCCATGTCTTTATGTCTGTAAGACAATCCTGCAGTTTAGCTAATTGGTGTGTGTCCTCTGGCTTCATGGATAGATAAAGCTATCATCTGCATAACAATGAAAATTTAAGCAATGCCATCTAATAATACTACCTAAGGGAAACATGTATAAAGTGAATAAAATTGGTCCTAGCACAGAACCTTGTGGAACTCCATAATTAACATTAGTCTGTGAAGAAGATTCCCCATTTACATGAACAAATTGTAATCTATTAGATAAATATGATTCAAACCACCGCAGCGCAGTGCCTTTAATACCTATGGCATGCTCTAATCTCTGTAATAAAATTTTATGGTCAACAGTATCAAAAGCAGCACTGAGGTCTAACAGAACAAGCACAGAAATTAGTCCACTGTCTGAGGCCATAAGAAGATCATTTGTAACCTTCACTAATGCTGTTTCTGTACTATGATGAATTCTAAAACCTGAATGAAACTCTTCAAATAGACCATTCCTCTGCAGATGATCAGTTAGCTGTTTTACAACTACCCTTTCAAGAATTTCTGAGAGAAAAGGAAGGTTGGAGATTGGCCTATAATTACCTAAGATAGCTGGGTCACATGATGGCTTTTTAAGTAATGGTTTAATTACTGCCACCTTAAAAGCCTGTGGTACATAGCCAACTAATAAAGATAGATTGATCATATTTAAGATCGAAGCATTAATTAATGGTAGGGCTTCCTTGAGCAGCCTGGCAGGAATGGGGTCCAATAGACACGTTGATGGTTTGGAGGAAGTAACTAATGAAAATAACTCAGACAGCACAATCGGAGAGAAAGAGTCTAACCAAATACCGGCATCACTGAAAGCAGCCAAAGATAACGATACGTCTTTGGGATGGTTATGAGTAATTTTTTCTCTAATAGTTAAAATTTTATTAGCAAAGAAAGTCATGAAGTCATTACTAGTTAAAGTTAAAGGAATACTCGGCTCAATAGAGCTCTGACTCTTTGTCAGCCTGGCTACAGTGCTGAAAAGAAACCTGGGGTTGTTCTTATTTTCTTCAATTAGTGATGAGTAGTAAGATGTCCTAGCTTTACGGAGGGCTTTTTTATAGAGCAACAGACTCTTTTTCCAGGCTAAGTGAAGATCTTCTAAATTAGTGAGATGCCATTTCCTCTCCAACTTACGGGTTATCTGCTTTAAGCTGCGAGTTTGTGAGTTATACCACAGAGTCAGGCACTTCTGATTTAAGGCTCTCTTTTTCAGAGGAGCTACAGCATCCAAGGTTGTCTTCAATGAGGATGTAAAACTATTGACGAAATACTCTATCTCACTTACAGAGTTTAGGTAGCTACTCTGCCCTGTGTTGGTATATGTCAATAGAGAACATAAAGAAGGAATCATATCCTTAAACCTAGTTACAGCACTTTCTGAAAGACTTCTAGTGTAATGAAACTTATTCCCGACTGCTGGGTAGTCCATCAGAGTAAATGTAAATGTTATTAAGAAATGATCAGACAGAAGGGAGTTTTCAGGGAGTACTGTTAAGTCTTCAATTTCCATACCATAATTCAGAACAAGATCTAAGATATGATTAAAGTGGTGGGTGGACTCATTTACATTTTGAGCAAAGCCAATTGAGTCTAATAATAGATTAAATGCAGTGTGGAGGCTGTCATTCTCAGCATCTGTGTGGATGTTAAAATCGCCCACTATAATTATCTTATCTGAGCCAAGCACTAAGTCAGACAAAAGGTCTGAAAATTCACAGAGAAACTCACAGTAACGACCAGGTGGACGATAGATAATAACAAATAGAACTGTTTTTTGGGACTTCCAATTTGGATGGATAAGACTAAGAGTCAAGCTTTCAAATGAATTAAAGCTCTGTCTGGGTTTTTGATTAATTAATAAGCTGGAATGGAAGATTGCTGCTAATCCTCCACCTCGGCCCGTGCTACGAGCATTCTGGCAGTTAGTGTGACTCGGGGGTGTTGACTCATTTAAACTAACATATTCATCCTGCTGTAACCAGGTTTCTGTAAGGCAGAATAAATCAATATGTTGATCAATTATTATATCATTTACTAACAGGGACTTAGAAAAGAGAGATCTAATGTTTAATAGACCACATTTAACTGTTTTAGTCTGTGGTGCAGTTGAAGGTGCTATATTATTTTTTCTTTTTGAATTTTTATGCTTAAATAGATTTTTACTGGTTATTGGTGGTCTGGGAGCAGGCACCGTCTTTACAGGGATGGGGTAATGAGGGGATTACAGGGGCAGAGAAGCTGCAGAGAGGTGTGTAAGACTACAACTCTGGTTCCTGGTCCCAACCCTGGATAGTCACGGTTTGGAGGATTTAAGAAAATTGGCCAGATTTCTAGAAATGAGAGCTGCTCCATCCAAAGTGGGATGGATGCCGTCTCTCCTAACAAGACCAGGTTTTCCCCAGAAGCTTTGCCAATTATCTATGAAGCCCACCTCATTTTTTGGACACCACTCAGACAGCCAGCAATTCAAGGAGAACATGCGGCTAAACATGTCACTCCCGGTCCGATTGGGGAGGGGCCCAGAGAAAACTACAGAGTCCGACATTGTTTTTGCAAAGTTACACACCGATTCAATGTTAATTTTAGTGACCTCCGATTGGCGTAACCGGGTGTCATTACTGCCGATGTGAATTACAATCTTACCAAATTTACGCTTAGCCTTGGCCAGCAGTTTCAAATTTCCTTCAATGTCGCCTGCTCTGGCCCCTGGAAGACAATTGACTATGGTTGCTGGTGTCGCTAACTTCACATTTCTCAAAACAGAGTCACCAATAACCAGAGTTTGATCCTCGGCGGGTGTGTCGCTGAGTGGGGAAAAACGGTTAGAGATGTGAACGGGTTGGCGGTGTACACGGGGCTTCTGTTTAGGACTATGCTTCCTCCTCACAGTCACCCAGTTGGCCTGCTTTCCCGGCTGCTCAGGATCTGCCGGAGGGGAACTAACGGCGGCTAAGCTACCTTGGTCTGCACCGACTATAGGGGCCTGGCTAGCTGTAGGATTTTCCAAGGTGCGGAGCCGAGTCTCCAATTCGCCCAGCCTGGCCTCCAAAGCTACGAATAAGCTACACTTATTACAAGTACCATTACTGCTAAAGGAGGCCGAGGAATAACTAAACATTTCACACCCAGAGCAGAAAAGTGCGGGAGAGACAGGAGAAACCGCCATGCTAAACCGGCTAAGAGCTAGTAGCTGTGCTAAGCTAGCGGATTCCTAAAAACACACGAAGTGAATAATGTGTAAATAATTTAGAGGTGATTCAGCAGAGGGAGTGCTTTAGTTAAGGCACGTGAAGATTACACTGTGAAACAAATCGTTATCTAGTTATCTAGATCAATCTAACTGCACAGATTAAACAGCTAACAGATACAGCAAAACACCGCTGTGCTCCGGAACAGGAAGTGATACAATACCGCAGTGAGAGCCAACCACCAGTAGAGGCAAGCAAGAGCGATCAAGCATTAACAGCTATTGATAGCTTGGTGATAGCTGCAACAGCAGTGGTGCGACTGGACATCATAGCACCGCGGGCCAGCGCTGCGATCGGACATTATGAACTCCAAAGGGCAGCAGTGAGATGGGACATCACAGCACCATGGGGCAGCAGCATGATCGGACATCACAGCACCGCGGGGCAGCGGCGCGATCGGACATTACGAGCTCCACAGGGCAGCAGTGCGATGGGACATCACAGCACCGCGGGGCAGCGGCGCGATCGGACATTACGAGCTCCACAGGGCAGCAGTGTGATGGGACATCATAGGCCCGCGGGGCAGCGGCGCGATCGGACGTTACGAGCTCCACAGGGCAGCAGTGCGATGGGACATCACAGGACCGCGGGGCAGCGGCGCGATCGGACGTTACGAGCTCCACAGGGCAGCAGTGCGATAGGACATCACATGACAGCGGTGCAGCGGCGCGATCGGACGTTACGAGCTCCACAGGGCAGCAGTGCGATAGGACATCACATGACAGCGGGGCAGCGGCGAGATCAGACATTACGAGCTCCACAGGGCAGCAGTGCGATAGGACATCACATGACAGCTGGGCAGCGGCGCGATCCGACATTACAAGCACCAAAGGGCACCAGTGTGATGGGACATCACAGCACTGCGGGGCAGTGGAGCGCTCAGACATTATGAGCTCCAAAGGGCAGCAGTGCGATGGGACATCACAGCACTGCGGGGCAGTGGAGCGATCGGACATTACGAGCACCAAAGGACAGGAGTGTGATGGGACATCACAGCACTGCGGGGCAGTGGAGCCATCGGACATTATGAGCTCCAAAGGACAGCAGTGCAATGGGACATCACAGCACCACGGGGCAGCGGAGTGATTGGATGTTATGACACCTCGTGCAGCACCAGACCAATCGGATGTTATGACACCTCACGCAGGAGCTGTCCATCCCACTCTCCAGTTGGACAGGTGAGTGCTGTCTGCTTTTCATGTGCCTTTTTGGAATGGGTGCACATGTACGCACCTCCATGATGCCACAAACACCACCATGACATGAGTGACATCCGTAATATACAGTAATCATGATTGGAATCAGTTTGGGTCAGTCTGGCTCACTTTGGGGAGGATGTTGCACCACAATCAAGGTGCACTGGAGGTGCAGCCTGATGCACATTCGTGACATGCTGGCAGGATGTGACGAGGCTGACCATGGGGAATTTCCCTCAAATGCGATCACAATATTTGGAATGCTGTTATGATGCTGTGAGAATTTTTTAGAACGCAGTCAGAATGCACTTAGAGTCCAAATCAAATGCCTTTTGATATTTTTCAGCATCGACTGCACCTTGAAAGTAATGAGCATGTGCTCTACATTTGGGCTGGCCACGCGATTTGCCCAACTGTTTGGAATGGCGTCAGAATACTGTCTGAGGTTTTTGAATGCACCTCTACTGTGTCGGAAGGGAGGCTGAATTTTCATTCTGATGGCTTTCGGTCTCCAGTGTGACGGAGGTTTATTATTGGCTGTCATGAATGTTCTTTGAATTTAATCCTCCCTTGTTCAGTCACTTTTCTCTGTCGGAGTTACAGCTATTGAAATTGTGTTACATTCACGAGAAAAAGTATAAGTTATTGTGTGTATGTCTCACACTGTCTCTTCAGTGTGTTTGTGTACAAGCAGCCTGAAAATGTTGGCTGAAATATAACCCATTGAAAAGCTGAATTTTCAAATCAAGTAAAGGAAAGGATTAAAAAGCACAAAACACAGAAGGTTGATGGATATAAATGCTAAAACAGCAGTTCTATCGCTCTCCTGCTTCATTTTTTTTTTTTATTATTAAACACCAAACACAAGTTTTACAAATCACAATGTTACTTCTCTTCAAAAAGCCTTTAATTTTGTGTGCCTATGAACCAAACATCCTTTCAACCCACCATCACACACACAACAAACCCATCCAAGGACGATCATCAATCAATGCAGTCAGAGCATAAGGACTTTTAAAATGCACATGTTTAACTCTGCAAACACAAAAAGTGCATCTATTTTATACTGGAACTAAAGTACACCCACTCATAGACAGCTGAAGACATAGTCACAGAATAAATAGAATGATAGAAATTTGGAGCAGATATGGCTGAGGTTCCATGTGAATTGAAATTGAAATTCAGTGTCATAAGTTTTAACATTCCCAAAGTTTAGGTGTAATCCCCACTGGAACTTGTTTGTAACATATTCATACCAAAATTTAATTTGCTTTTCTTTGCCACTGCACTCCTTTCTCAGGGGGAGAAGGAGTAACAGGAATACAGAGGACAGGAAGGAGAGGAACAGTAGTTGCCAGTAAACCAGTAGTGATTACTATGCTATATATATACAGTGAGGAAAATAAGTATTTGAACACCCTACAATTTTGCAAGTTCTCCCACTTAGAAATGATGGAGGGGTCTGATCTAAAAAAAAAAAAAAATCCGGAAATCACAATGTATGATTTTTTAATCATTTATTTGTATGTTACTGCTGCAAATAAGTATTTGAACACCCTGCAATTTTGCAAGTTCTCCCACTTAGAAATCATGGAGGGGTCTGATCTAAAAAAAAAAAAAAAAAAAAAAAATCCGGAAATCACAATGTATGATTTTTTTAATAATTTATTTGTATGCTACTGCTGCAAATAAGTATTTAAACACCTGTGAAAATCAATGTTAATGTATGGTACAGTAGCCTTTGTTTGCAATTACAGAGGTCAAATGTTTCCTGTAGTTCTTGACCAAGTTTTCACACACTGCAGCAGGGATTTTGGTCCACTCCTCCA
Source organism: Thalassophryne amazonica (assembly GCF_902500255.1). Classification (NCBI taxonomy): domain Eukaryota; kingdom Metazoa; phylum Chordata; class Actinopteri; order Batrachoidiformes; family Batrachoididae; genus Thalassophryne; species Thalassophryne amazonica. Next base: position 88,102,224 of record NC_047117.1, on the reverse strand, counting down.
TACAGATCTTATCCAAATCTTTCAGGTTTGGAGTTTCAGCTCCCTCCAAAGATTTTCTATTGAGTTCAGGTCTGGAGACTGGCCAGGCCACTCCAGGACCTTGAAATGCTTCTTACAGAGCCCCTCCTTAGTTGCCCTGGCTGTGTGTTTTGGGTCATTGTCATGCTGGAATACCCAGCCATGACCCATCTTCAATGCTCTTACTGAGGGAAGGAGGTTGTTTGCCAAAATCTCTCAACACATGACCCCATCCATCCTGCCTTCAATACGATGCAGTCGTTCTGTCCCCTTTGCAGAAGAGCACCCCCAGAGTATGATGTTTCCACCCCCATGCTTCACGGTTGGGATGGTTTTCGTTGGGTTGTTCTCATCCTCTAAGCATGGTAAATGGAGTTGAATCCAAAAAGCTCTATTCTGGTCTCATCTGACCACATGATGTTCTCCCATGCCTCCTCTGGATCATCCAGATGGTCACTGGTGAACTTCAAGCGGGCCTGGACATGTGCTGGCTTGAGCAGCGGGACCTTGTGCCAGAATCCCAGACCGAGGGAGACTGACAGTCATCTTGTGTTTCTTCCACTTTCTAATAAATAATTAGAACAGTTGTTGTCTTCTACCAAGCTGCTTGCCTGTTGTCCTGTAGTCCATCCCAACCTTGTGCAGGTCTACAGTTTTGTACCTGGTGTCCTTAGACAGCTCTTTGGTCTTGGCAATGGTGGACAGGTTGGAGTGTGATTGATTATGTTAACAGGTGTCTTTTATAAAGGTAACATGTTCTAACAGGTGCAATTAATACAGGTAAACAGTGCAGAATAAGAGGGCTTCATAAAGAAAAATTAACAGGTCTGTGTGAGCCAGAATTCTTGCTGGTTGGTAGGTGTTCAAATACTTATTTGCAGCAGTAACATACAAATAAATTATTAAAAAAAATCATACATTGTGATTTCCGGATTTTTTTTTTTTTTTTTTTTAGATTATGTCTCTCATATATATATATATATATATAAACTTTCACTTTTCATACCCTGTGTGCTTCTTACCATGTGTGCTGCTATACAATGCTGCTGGAACCACAATTTCCCTGGGGAAGATTTCCCAGTGGATTAATAAAGTTTGATCTAGTCTAATCTAATCTAATCTAAGTAGCCTGACAGCAATATTCATGAAAATGGATATGTATGTTGATGGGTAAAGATGCCTTGACACTTTCAAGCATTTAACCCCTGCACTGCCGCACAATTTTTCATGACAATGCCACCCGCTGTGTTCCCAGCTGGATGTCACGCTTTGTGCCACTGGATGCTGCATATATAAAATAATTATGTCATAGTGGATTAATCATTTTCTCTCCGAGTTTGGCTGATGAAATCATCTGTAATCACTTCCGGAATCACAGAGGACTGTTTAAGCTCCAGCTTTTCTCTCTCTCTCTCTGTCTCTCTCTCATTCTCTCTCTCTCTCACTCATGCGCTTCATGAGGTGGAGAACACATTGGGAATTGTTTAAAAGGTAACTATTTGTAATATTTATATTGTAATGGCTTTGTAAAATTATGTTTATGATAAATTGCTAACTGAGAGCTTTTAAAGGAATGGATACCTCTGGTGGACTGAGAGTACTGCAGATGTAAAGACCTGAACCTAGGACAGACATACAGACAAATGTATCCACACCATGGTATGCACTGATTGTGGCTAAGTGTGTTACTGAGAACCAAAATTCTTGAAAATTGTCCCTGTAAAAAAAAAAAAAAAAAAGTGTTTTGAGGAATTGTAAGTAAAGAACTTTAGTTAATATTGCAATCTATATTTTAAAATCTGAATGCATTTTGACACCCGCCCCTCCCAGAGCACAATATTGGACCATTAAATATCACAATACACTTCCTGAGTAACATCCATTGTGTTGCTGGCTGACAGTTACATCCGTTCTTGTTTCTGCCATTAGTAAGATGGTATATGTGGGAGAACAGAGCGGAAGCACTGCAGATGGACTGTGTCTCTTGTGCACAGGTGGGACGATTGGATGCTGGAGAGATGTGCAGTTCAGATGACAAAAGAGCAACGCAGAGCTTGAAGAGATGTGTGAGAGCCAGGTTGGGTTGGAGGGCTCGACGATCGGTAAGCGAGAAAGAGAACAAAATGGATAGGTGGGAGAAAAAGGGAAAGAGATAGTGCTAGAGACAGATGGGCTGGCGGTGAAGACGGCTGCACTTAAGGACGTGAGAGGCACAGACAGGTAAAAAGGCACAGTAAATTGACTGTCGCGTGTCACATGGAAACAGTCCCTAATTGGCCAATCAGCAGACCCCAGATTGAGGCTGCCGTTTTCCCTGACACTGCCGGAGCACCTGTACCTCACTGACAGCCACACGACCACGCTCGCACGCACGCTCTTCAAACATAACACCTGCCACCATTACCGCCTCTTCATCTTCTGCCTCCATTACTGACATGTACTTTTAAGAAAGATCTCTGACAGCGGGGGGAGCGAGACGGACTGACAGACATCGGGGAAAGAGTTTTCTGCAGCTGCTTCCGAGAGCACAGAACTATCTTCACATGTAATAAGAAAAAAACCTACACAGCATATGTCATAGAAAACACAGAGCATCAGTTTGAATGTTGAAGGTCAAGATTATGTTTGGCTCAAAGATGTAACAAATGAATAAAGGCAGAATGGAGCGTTTATTGCTGACTAAAGTACAAACAGAAAATAAGAAGTCAGCAGTGGAGAGTCACAGTTTGAGTCAAGCAGTGGGTCATCTTCCATAGCTGAAGCAGAAGCAATAGGCCCACCTTGCCTCCTAACGTATGTTTTTTGTTCATTATTACGTATGCAATATGTATGTGCCTAAACTTTAAACTGCCATTTGACCTTCATGTCAAGGGATGACGTTGCTCCAGATCTACTTTTTTCAGTTAAATATCATTGAGGTTTCATGTTAAACAGCCTGAATGTCCCACAGTTCCATGACTGTGCAAAAAATTGCACAGCAGTGAAATTTAATCCAGAAAAGAAGTACTTAACGAGAAAACAGATGAACTGCAGATTTAAGTTTCCCACATGAATTTCCCAAAGTAGAGTTTAAATTTTATATCTTCTTTTTAAGAAAATGTTATACCACTTTACAATAACGAATTACATTGCATGGAATTGCAGGATTGACAGATCCAAACCGATCATGGACTGATCATGAGATAGAAGGCCTGACACAGGTGCTGCATGCTGTAGGCTGTGTTCGGGGGGGGGGGCAGGCCCACTGATGACGTGAGGAATGCTGGATGACACCTACCTGTGGTGTTAATGCCTGCGTGGACTTGTCATTTTCTTTAAATAATTACGTTGTTTGGTTTCCTGTTTTCTGTTTCTTCAGCTTTGTAAAACTTTGCAAAACCTTGCAATTGTTAGAATGGCAGTGGGTCACCCCTTTGGGTCTCCTTGAGGTTTCTTCCTCAAAATCATCAGAGGGAGTTTTTCCTTACCACTGTCACCTGTGTGCCTTCTCTAGAGGTTGGCAAGTTAGACCTTTCTTGTGTGAAGAGCCTTTAGGCAGCTTTTGTTGTGATCTGGTGCTGTATAAACCAAAAAATAAATTAAATTAAATAATGGTACATTAATTAGCATTAGATAATGAAGTTGATTCACGCACCTATCCACACCTAGGGTTATGAACTTTGGGTAATGACCAAATGGGTATCTGAGCTTACACTCCAGGACAGGGTGAGAGGCAATCAACTATTTGGGAGGGACTCTGAGTAGACCTCCTGCTTCTTTACACTGAAAGGAGCAAGTTGAGGTGGTTCAGGCATCTGCTAAAGATTTCCCCTGATCATGACCATGAGGAGGTCTTCCAGGCACATCCAGCAGGGAGGAGACATCGGGGAAGACCCAGGAAATGCTGGAGGGATTTTATTTCCCTTCCGGCTTGTAATGCCTCAGGATCCGTGGGGAATAGTTCCGTGACTTGGCTGAGTTTAGCGAAATGTGGACTGAGCTGCTTAATCTGCTTCCACTGCAGCCCAGATCTGGATAAGTGGCAGAAAATAAAAGAGTGATTGAATGAATGAATGGGCAAATAGCAAATTAAGAGTTGTGCATGTTAAGTAATGATTTATTCATGTTAATCAAGGTATTATACATTACCTATTGAATTATAAAAATATATATATATATTTTTCATTCTGCCAGTTCATGCTTCTTAATGCCTGAACTAGCATGAACACCATTAATAAGTTATTGCAAAACACCTTATTTAACACAAAAGGGGATACAGATGCATGAAGAAAATGATATCCTCTTACAAAGCTGCAGAAATCATTTCAAAAAGTGAAGCAGTGATTCAGGCTCCCCCTGCAATATGCACACGTGTATGGGAGATGAATTACTGAATGAATAGGATCTGACGTAACCCGTAGTGGAAGTAGGTCACATGGGAGGAAATGGGTCATCAGGGAAATAACTGCAGTTGCAGCACCTTATCCTCCCTCAGCATTCCCCCATCAGACTCACAACTATTGTATTGTTTTCCCTCTTTTTTCTGGTTACCTTTGTCAAAGGTGGTCATGTTTCAGTTGTTTTGGTTGTCTGAAGGTTATTTTTCAAGGACGTGGCCAGACTTCAGTGGAGTAAGGAGCAGAGATGGAGTTTGGTTCATACGTATTTGGACACCGATATGATTTATGTGACTTTTTTTATTTAATTTATTTGAAAGGAAGCATGTGCAATTAAAACATAAATGTAACCATCTGATGCATTGTACCAGGGTTAGCCTGAGGCTAATTTGCATCTGTCATCCACAGGTAATGATAAAAATAACACACATAAAAAGCATCAAACATCACAAATAAATACAGCAGACATAAACCATCAAAAATCATTCTACTTTGTTATGTTAGAACATCATTCTGATGTTCTAACATCAGAATGGAAATGGAATGAAAGAATCAAGAGATGCCCATAGTGTCAACTTTTAGCTTTAATTCAAAGGGTTCAGCAAAAATATTGCAGTAATTATTCACAAATGACAGCTGTTTTTACATACAGTTTAACTAGAAGCACTCAGAGAGTGCAAACCTCCGCCAAGGCCATGGGGTCACTGACGCCATAACATCTACACACTGTGGAATCATTGAACCTAAAAAAGTCTAACGATGTTTGCTCAGTAGTAAAAAAAGTTTAATCTGCTGTGACTGGATAGCATGTATCCTTAGCGCTTGGCATCACAGTTTATTGCAACTTGCACCTTTCCCAGAATCTACTGTCATCTGAGCACTGATATTGATATTGCATGTGCTTATAGACAAAAACAAATAAGAGACAAAATTCAATTTATTATTCAACTAAACTGCAAATATATGATTTTTTTTTACATTTATGAAACACTTCTCTAAACAAGGCCATAGGGTCACTGACCCTAAAGGGATTCCCTCCTTGGCACAGTGATCTATTTCTTTTTGTCTCTTTCTCTAAAATTGTATATAATAATCATTACATTATTAATATATAAACAAAAATAAATTTAAGAAAGAAAGAAAGATCGTGATCCGGATCACCACTAAAATTTAATCACTTGTTCCTCTTGTCATTTCCAACCACTCCATAAAATTTCTATAAACAAAAATAAATTTAAGAAATATTACAATTTGAAAACAAATGCACCCGAACGTGATGACAGCTGCAACTGCTTAATGCTAACTTTTAACATTGAAAATGACCTAGACATGCTAACGCATTAGCATCGTGATCCGGATCGTTATCTGGATAAGCACTAAAATGTAATCACTTGTTCCTCTTGTCATTTCCAACCACTCCACAAAATTTCATCAAAATCCGTTCAAAACTTTTTGAGTTATCCTGCTGACAAACAGACAGGCAAACAAACGCAACCAAAAACATAACCTCCTTGGCGGAGGTAACAAACAATATGCTAAATCTGTCCAAAGTAGGTGGTTCTCAAGAAGTGAGTAATCATATCCAATGCAACTCTGAAGGAGTTATAGACTTCTGTGGATGTTACTAAAGAAACTTTGTGTAGTGCAACTTTTGACCTGAATTTAGATTAGATTAGATTAGACAGAACTTTATTGATCCCTTGGGAAGACTCCCTCAGGATAATTGAGGTTGCAGCAGCATTGTATAGCAGCACAAAGGGTAAGAAGCACACAGAGTATCCAAAGTGAAAGTAAAAACAGTTTGCAAATATAAATACACAAAATAAATACCAGACATACTAATACAATAACATGCTTTTGGAGGACGGTATGCATTTTCAGAGGCCCGACGTTCACGCCTAGTTGCCCAAAATGACACATATTCACCCGAGTTAGACTGGGCGTGAACAGAGGGACCCAGAAAATGCATACCACACGACAACAGCAAGTTATTTGCATTATTATCACTTTTTACTGCAATACACAACACGTAACACGTACATAAAAAGTTGGCTCACTTTAACTTTTGTCGTGTCGACTGGCGCACGGTGCTCTTCAAATTCGCCAGTGCGTCCTCATCAAGCTGGCTGCTTTAGCTGCTGTTCATTGTAATACTATCCATGAGAAAATCATCTGGAATATCCATATTGGGACCAAAACACACTTCTCACCTTTTCATCCTTTCCTCTGTGGACAGTTTTGTTTTTTTTTTTCCCCCTCTGCGGACAGTTCTTGGGCTGTGCGTGCTATGACGTCATTTGTTTATGCACAGCGGGCGGGTATAGCCAGATAACATCAATGTAAATCTACGATACCGGCCTAGCAACGCCCCGGTAAAGTGATAATAATGATCAATACTGGTTTACTGGCTACTACTCTTTCTCTCCTTCCTGGTCTCTGTCTTCCTGTTACTCCTCCCTGAGTGAGTTGTACAGTCTGATGGCCTGAGGGCCAAAGGAATTTTTCAGTCTGTTGGTCCTACACTTGGGAAGGAGCAGTCAGTGGCTGAAGAGGCTCCTCTGGTTGCTGATGATGGTGTGTATAGGGTGACTGGCATTGTCCATAATGTCCAGCAGTTTGTCCAGTGTTCTCTTCTCTGTCACTGTCGTCGTCATGGCATTTATATTTGGGTGAAGGAAGAATTCAGTTAATGAAATACAACCAAAGTTAAAATGGTTTGAGTTTAAGAAGGTGCAACATGAAGAAGGGGATAGCACTGTTATTTACCAGACAGAAGGTCCTCGGTTCAAGGTACCCATGCCCATTTCCAATTTGCATCTGAAATTCAAACCGTGGCGAACAAATAAACCCCCAGCAGATTATTTAGATTTTCTGGCAATCAAAGATACCAAATACAAGGATATTACTGCCTTACTCTCCCTCTCTCTGAAAATGTGAGTGAGAAAATATGACCACATGTTTTCATTAAACAACACACACTCCTCAGTTGCAGCTCCAATGGCACATATATGTGTTTTTAAACCAGGAAAATCTTTCTGCTTAATGTTGTGCTGTGAAAATGTGGTATGTCCATCAGAGCCAAAACACAGAAGGACGAAGGACAACATATCTGTGCCAAATCAATGTGCAGATCCACCTCGGATCAGCTGTAGACACCCTGAGTGGAAAAAAACAACAACAAAAAAAAAAAACAAGGGAACAGCCGAAGGGTCTTACAAATGCTATTGCCAAGCAAATCAAATCAAATTACCGGACACACACCCCTGAAGCGATGCTGGACATCGCTGTGTCACAGAGCAGAACCTGTCCCAGCCTGTGAACTATTGCTGTGTGTGGACAAAAGGATCATATAAGCCAGTGGTGTCCAAACTATTCCAGAAAGGGCCGAGAGGGTGCAGGTTTTCCTTGCAGCCACTGACTCCAGCAGGTGATTTCACTGATGAACTCATCCCACCTGCTCAAAGTGATGTTAATCAGTGAAATCACCTGCTGGAGTCAGTGGCTGCAAGGAAAACCTGCACCCTCTCGGCCCTTTCTGGAATAGTTTGGACACCACTGATATAAGCTATGGATTATATACTGGACATGGAAGATAGGACACAGATCCTGCAGATACATCATTCTGCACATCGAGTGCAATGTATGTGCTTTATCATTATGTTCTTTTTAATATTTATTATTATTATTTTATTTTATTTTGTTTTTTATTTTGTTTCATCATTATTTGGAACAATGGCAGAATTTCCACAGTGTATTCACATGGATAATAGCAGGATATTCAGAGCTGAACACTTTGTGCACCAATGTGTAATTTGTGTTCAGCTGTGAGTGGCCACTACAGTGAGATATCAACTGCGACACTGTCACTTGTTTGGGTGTTTTGTCACTAATTCGTGTCTCCAACTGCTTTCCAACAGTGGCGCCCAGTGAGTTAGGACCCTAATGCTGCACACCAGAGAATGTTTCTCGAACGTGGATGCTTCAAACCCCAGATTTTTGCAGAAAAAGTGATGCACCGCACCACAGAATGTTGCTCAAATGGTCATGCAGTGCACTGTGATGCAAATACAGCATTTTATCACTTCTACTATCCTCTATTGGTGGATTGTATTTGTGGAAACAATACAAGAGGATTTTCCAACCTTCACTTATAACAACAACCTCCAAAATTTATTTTCGTCTTCCTTTGAACGCTAGAATATTGTAATAAGTACATGCACATGCATATTTATTCATGAGGAACAGAAGCTGTTTCATTTTTAAATATGGCCTTTATGTAACACTGTTTATTTACATTTCTCTCTGAATTTCTGCAACTAATGTTTTTACATTTTCAGTGTTACATGTGTCAAAAGTGGTTTGACATTTCTTTAGGCACTGATCGTCCTCTGTAAGAAGAGAAACATTATAGGGGTACTGTAGCTCAAGTATCAGTGCGGGTTGTCTTTAACCAAAAGGTAAGTGGTTCGAAACTCGACTACTTTTGCTGTGTGCCAAAGTGACCTTGAGCAAGACAGCCAACGTCAATTAGGTGCTGGTCCGGAGCCCAGATAAGACGATCTATCACTAGGTTGTAAAATGCTTTGCCAGACACCATAAAGAACAGATGCTGTGAAAGAAAGTGTAAGATTAGAAGACAAAACGTGCATATGGATGCATGTGACAGTTTTCAGATCATACTGTGGTCAATCACGTGCAGAATGGGGCAAACTGACACTTGGTTGTGATCCGGTTTATCTTCTGTGCCTGATGTTTGCTGCACAAACAAGTCCAACCTATTCATATTCTGCACGTAGGGTCAACAATTTTCTAATTTACACTGTTTTCCTCTCTTCATAACAAATCTGATTCTTTGCTTTCACTCTCGCACACCACCACTGACTCGCGCTTTACAAATTCATTCATTTGAAAGACAGGTTGCACAACCTGGGTCTGCATTAAATTTCATCCTCATTATTCTGACTATTTCCTCATCTAATCTATTTGTACTTTTGCATAATTTACGTGAGGCGTTGCATGCAGTCGCATCCAACAAGAAAACACACAGCAGCGCGGCTGTCTATCCAAGCGCATGCAGTAATTAAGCCGTCTGGATATCAGACTAGCTGGCTTAGCCTCAGGCGAGACCGACAGCAGTGGTGTGGTGCGCGTGTATTATGTGGCGTGAGGCCAAAATGCAGGCTGTGGAAGTGAGACTGTCTTTCGTCTCCATAAATCTGTGCTAAACCAATTGTCCAAAGAGAGAAAGACAGACACATAGTGACGGGAACAGAGGGGTGCAACAGACAGACAAAGAGAGGCCGGGAGGGAAAGTGTTCTGCAGCTGGCTGCTCTCCAATTCCAAATGGCAAGCTGGATGGGGATATCTATTAGAGGGTGAGAGTACAGTAAACACACACACACACACGCTTTGAATTACACACACGCTTTGAATTACTTGCTTGCCAGAACGTCTCCACACCCCCACACAAATATTGTAAACAAGCGCTCGCATGCATGCTTTGTAACCACAAGTATGTAAGCAGGATCAAACCCGAAACGCATCACGAGTCCTTGTCTAAATTTGGGGGAAGTCAAAAGCTCAGGATGTCTCAACCAAGATGCAATTAGAATCACAAAAGGACTCACACACTCCTTTTCTGCAGCTCTCCAGCAGGGCTCAATGCTGAGCAGTGGGTGTGTGTTAGAATGCAGGTGCCACAGTGCCATCTGCTGGCCAAACCCTTCTCAGGGGCTGCAAAGCAACAGTCTGCATGGCAGAAATCACATGATGCATTTTAATATTAATCCACATTCACAGTCATTTATTTGATTTGCTGCTCTCCCACTGTCATTCAGAAAGAGGATGCTGGTTTTAAAATCCGATTAATGACTCATTGTGGTGTTTGTGACTCTTGGAACACAGTCAGAATTGTGGGCGCTGTGCTGCACTTTAACATTTATGCAGTGACCTTGAAGATATGAAGTGTCTTTAATAACTGTGCTTTATTACTGCTACCACAGTGCATGTTTTTCGATATGGTTGATTGATTTGCAGAATCATTTTAAAATACCATTGTTTAAAGATCTGGCTTTAAAAAAGTGTATTATTTATGTGTTTTACAGTAACATTGTGGTGCTTGGTTATGTAAGTGGACCTCACTGAATGTGGGCAATCACCTAACCTCCATCCTCCTCCATTAGTAGGTGGAGGTAATTAGCATTTAACAGTTTAGATTGTTTCCCACATAGAATTGGCTGCATTTATGTATGAAAAAAATATACTGCATTAAAACATTGTAATAAGGAACATCAATCAATCAATTCAATCAATCAATTTTTTAATATAGCGCCAAATCACAACAAACAGTTGCCCCAAGGCGCTTTATATTGTAAGGCAAGGCCATACAATAATTATGTAAAACCCCAACGGTCAAAAACGACCCCCTGTGAGCAAGCACTTGGCTACAGTGGGAAGGAAAAACTCCCTTTTAACAGGAAGAAACCTCCAGCAGAACCAGGCCCAGGGAGGGGCAGTCCTCTGCTGGGACTGGTTGGGGCTGAGGGAGAGAACCAGGAAAAAGACATGCTGTGGAGGGGAGCAGAGATCGATCACTAATGATTAAATGCAGAGTGGTGCATACAGAGCAAAAAGAGAAAGAAACAGTGCATCATGGGAACCCCCCAGCAGTCTACGTCTATAGCAGCATAACTAAGGGATGGTTCAGGGTCACCTGATCCCAGCCCTAACTATAAGCTTTAGCAAAAAGGAAAGTTTTAAGCCTAATCTTAAAAGTAGAGAGGGTGTCTGTCTCCCTGATCTGAATTGGGAGCTGGTTCCAGAGGAGAGGAGCCTGAAAGCTGAAGGCTCTGCCTCCCATTCTACTCTTACAAACCCTAGGAACTACAAGTAAGCCTGCAGTCTGAGAGCGAAGCGCTCTATTGGGGTGATATGGTACTACGAGGTCCCTAAGATAAGATGGGACCTGATTATTCAAAACCTTATAAGTAAGAAGAAGAATTTTAAATTCTATTCTAGAATTAACAGGAAGCCAATGAAGAGAGGCCAATATGGGTGAGATATGCTCTCTCCTTCTAGTCCCCGTCAGTACTCTAGCTGCAGCATTTTGAATTAACTGAAGGCTTTTTAGGGAACTTTTAGGACAACCTGATAATAATGAATTACAATAGTCCAGCCTAGAGGAAATAAATGCATGAATTAGTTTTTCAGCATCACTCTGAGACAAGACCTTTCTGATTTTAGAGATATTGCGTAAATGCAAAAAAGCAGTCCTACATATTTGTTTAATATGCGCTTTGAATGACATATCCTGATCAAAAATGACTCCAAGATTTCTCACAGTATTACTAGAGGTCAGGGTAATGCCATCCACAGTAAGGATCTGGTTAGACACCATGTTTCTAAGATTTGTGGGGCCAAGTACAATAACTTCAGTTTTATCTGAGTTTAAAAGCAGGAAATTAGAGGTCATCCATGTCTTTATGTCTGTAAGACAATCCTGCAGTTTAGCTAATTGGTGTGTGTCCTCTGGCTTCATGGATAGATAAAGCTGGGTATCATCTGCGTAACAATGAAAATTTAAGCAATACCGTCTAATAATACTGCCTAAGGGAAGCATGTATAAAGTGAATAAAATTGGTCCTAGCACAGAACCTTGTGAAACTCCATAATTAACTTTAGTCTGTGAAGAAGATTCCCCATTTACATGAACAAATTGTAATCTATTAGACAAATATGATTCAAACCACCGCAGCGCAGTGCCTTTAATACCTATGGCATGCTCTAATCTCTGTAATAAAATTTTATGGTCAACAGTATCAAAAGCAGCACTGAGGTCTAACAGAACAAGCACAGAGATGAGTCCACTGTCCGAGGCCATAAGAAGATCATTTGTAACCTTCACTAATGCTGTTTCTGTACTATGATGAATTCTAAAACCTGACTGAAACTCTTCAAATAGACCATTCCTCTGCAGATGATCAGTTAGCTGTTTTACAACTACCCTTTCAAGAATTTTTGAAAGAAAAGGAAGGTTGGAGATTGGCCTATAATTAGCTAAGATAGCTGGGTCAAGTGACGGCTTTTTAAGTAATGGTTTAATTACTGCCACCTTAAAAGCCTGTGGTACATAGCCAACTAACAAAGATAGATTGATCATATTTAAGATCGAAGCATTAAATAATGGTAGGGCTTCCTTGAGCAGCCTGGTAGGAATGGGATCTAATAAACATGTTGATGGTTTGGATGAAGTAACTAATGAAAATAACTCAGACAGAACAATCGGAGAGAAAGAGTCTAACCAAATACCGGCATCACTGAAAGCAGCCAAAGATAACGATACGTCTTTGGGATGGTTATGAGTAATTTTTTCTCTAATAGTTAAAATTTTGTTAGCAAAGAAAGTCATGAAGTCATTACTAGTTAAAGTTAATGGAATACTCAGCTCAATAGAGCTCTGACTCTTTGTCAGCCTGGCTACAGTGCTGAAAAGAAACCTGGGGTTGTTCTTATTTCTTCAATTAGTGATGAGTAGAAAGATGTCCTAGCTTTACGGAGCTTTTTATAGAGCAACAGACTCTTTGTCCAGTCTAAGTGAAGATCTTCTAAGTTAGTGAGACGCCATTTCCTCTCCAACTTACGGGTTATCTGCTTTAAGCTACGAGTTTGTGAGTTATACCACGGAGTCAGGCACATCATCCAGAAAATAGCATACGCTTTGAATTACTTGTTTGCCACAACTTCTCCACACCCCACACAAGGATTTTCTGAATAGAATGTTCCTCTGCTTTTAATATACAAGGTCTGTTAGAAAAGTAACGGACCTTTTTATTTTTTGCAAAAACTATATGGATTTGAATCATGTGTGAATGCATCAGCCAAGCTTGAACCTTCGTGCGCATGCGTGAGTTTTTTCATGCCTGTCGGTTGCGTCATTCGCCTGTGAGCACGCCTTGTGGGAGGAGTGGTCCAGCCCCCTCGGCGGATTTTCATTGTCAGGAAATTGGCTGATCGACTGCCGCTTTGCTTCATCAAAATAGTTTCAGAAAGTGTGAGAGACAGCCAAGTGGAAACCATTTGGAAAATTCAGATGGCTTTCGGTGAAGAACTTATGGGGATCACACAAATTAAGGACAGTTACAACTGGATTAAAGACGGCCCACAGCGGCTGAGGGCGCGGCGATCGACAGGCTCAAACGACCAGATCATTTCCAAAGTGAACGCTTTGTTGATCCGGGACGTCGTCTGACTACCAGAGAAATGGCAAGACAGCTGGACATAGCACTTTTTCGGCACATTCCACTGTTACAGGAGTTTTTTGTCATGAAAAGGCATGCGGAGGAATTCGCACGTCGGGACGGAGGTGCAGGGCACAGAACAAAAAGCAACGCCGTGATGAAACCTCACAGGACATGTTGTGGCATGTCCAGCTCATCCACAATTTCTCGGATAGTCACACGACTGAAAAGCCACCGAAAGCCGTCTGAATCTTCCGAATGGTGCAAAAGCTGGGCATGTTAGGGCTTGTCCTGTGAGACCAGCATGGAGGTGCTTTCGTCCCACGCCATGAGCGGCTCCGTGGTGAATTTCTCCGCTCCTCTTTCCATTACAAAAACTCCTGTAACAGTGGAATGTGCCAAAAAAGTGCTATGTCCAGCTGTCTTGCCATTTCTCTGGTAGTCAGACGACGTCCCGGAACAACAAAGCGTTCACTTTGGAAATGATCTGGTCATTTGAGCCTGTTGATCGCCGCTCGGTGCGCGGCGCGCCCTCAGCCGCTGTGGGCCGTCTTTAATCCAGTTGTAATTGTGCTTAATCTGTGTGATCCCCATAAGATCTTCACCGAAAGCCATCTGAATTTTCCAAATGGTTTCCACCTGGCTGTCTCTCACACTTTCTGAAAAAATTTTGATGAAGCAAAGCGGCAGTCGATCAGCCAATTTCCTGACAATGAAAATCCGCAGAGGGGGCTGGACATTCCTCCCACAAGGCGTGCTCACAGGCGAATGACGCAACCGACAGGCGTGAAAAAAGTCACGCATGCGCACGAAGGTTCAAGCTTGGCTGATGCAATCACACATGATTCAAATCCATATAGTTTTAGGAAAAAAATAAAAAGGTCCGTTACTTTTCTAACAGACCTCGTAGTTGACTCACACACCCTTTGGATTCCAGGTCAACCCAGTACTGATCTTTTGGACAAAATCTTTCATGTAGAACCAGCCTCAGCATGTGGTGTTCAAACGTTTTACATCCAAGAATGTGGTTTAAACTCTGGAGTCCCTCAGGGCAATGTTGTAGCTCCATTTTTCTTTTCAATGTAGGCAAACAATATAACTTGCAATGATCCCAACTTTTAAATTTTCAGTGTGCAGATGATATGTCCCTGCATTGTCCACACTGCGAAAAAACAAACAAATAAATAAATAAATCTTTATCTACAAACAACAAGCAAGTAACCTTGATGTCTTGGATAGGGGAAAGCTTCTTGGAACAACATCTCTGAGACAAAGGAGTTGTGTTGTGGTGGTGAGGAAAACATTCAGTTCCCACACACAACCCTTCAAGTACCTAGGTATGGCGATTGACAGGGTCCGGTCTTTCTCCCAACGCATTAATTCAGTGTACAAGAAATGCACAACAAAGCCTGTTTCCACCGAGGAAGCGCAGATGTTTGCAGTGTCAGGAAAGACATTTCAACAACTGTGTACATACGAATCCTAGTTAAGTTTTATTTCTGTTAAAAATAAATCTGAGCTTTCCTGGATCATTAATTGAGCAAGTAAAATAACTGGTGAGACCCAAACTCAACCATCTGTATTTCATAGACAAGCAGTTAAAACAGCGGTGTCCAAAGTATTCCAGAAAGGGCTATGAGGGTGCAGAATTTCTTTGCAGCTACTGACTCCAGCAGGTGATTTCACTGATGAACTCATCCTATCTGCTCAAAGTGATGTTAATCAGTGAAATCAATGAGCGGTTTGCTGATGTCAATGTTGTGGATTGATTGATTGGCCCGTGGTGAGCGGTGAGGTTATGGTATAGCAATGAACACAGGTGCATTTTACTGATGGCATTTTGAATGCATAGGGATGCCCACTGTTGTGCCATTCATCCATGACCGTCACCTCATGTTGCAGCATGATAATGCATGGCCCATGCTGCAAGGATCTGTACACAATTCCTGGAAGCTGAAAACATCCCAGTTCTTGCATGGCTAGCACACTCACTGGACTTGTCACATATTGAGCATGTTTGGGATGCTCTGGATCGGCATAGATGACAGCATTATCCAGTTCCTGCCAATAACCAGCAACTTCGCACAGCCATTGAACAGGAGTGGACCAATATTCCACAGGCCACAATCAACAACCTGAACAACTCTCACACCAGATACTGTGAGAAATAGCTCTTTTGTGCAGAGGTGGGAAGAAGAAACCATCAAGTCTCTGTCAAGTCATGAATCAGCAAGTCTCAAGTCATAATGACCACCAACTGTTTGCAAGCTGACTTGAGACTTGACTTTGGACTTGCAGATTGATGACTTAAGAATGACTTGACGGCGACTTTGTCCCACCTCTGCTTTTGTGTATATAGTTCTGCGGGAGAACCCTTGATTTCATTGTACACCCCCGCCCCCCGTAAAATGACAATAAAAAACTATTCTATTCTATTCTATTCTATTCTGTTCCTCCAAACATGCTGCCTGGCATTCACACCAAAGAGTTCAAACTTTGTCTCATCAGACCACAGAATTTTGTTTCTCCTGGTCTAAGAGTCTGTCAGGCACTAGAGTCCCTTTATTCATTGAGTAGCAACATGAAGAGCCAAAAAAATAAAAAAATAAATAAATAAAAGTCTCTTGACTTGTGGTGCCAATGTGGGGCCAAAATAACATTCACTGTTAACCACTCTGCATCTAAATCCAATTATTGTATTTATTTATTTGCTGAAAATGCCGGGTTGTTGTGCATTTGGATGCACAAACAGACACATCAAGGGCATCAAGATGTACAGATTCCCTTCAGATATGAACAGCAGAAAAATTTGGGAAAATAATGTCAGCCGTGTGGGATGGGAGCAAATTCACTGTCAAAGTTTTGAGAGGTAAATTTAGTGTACAGGCCAATGTACACTAAAATTAATTTAAACCGACATCATACAAACCAGATGTTTTTCTGTGGTTTTTCATGCAATAAACACCACATATAACATATTTTGTATAATGGATTTTCACTTACATTGGACAAAATGTCCCGTCCAATTGCAATGTATTTCCAACTCCAAGCAGTGTGGATGTGCACAGTAACAGAGGTACAAATTAAAGTTCAGCACTCTGACACTTGTTGATTTTATTAAAGTGGGACCGGAGTCATTTCTCTGATTAAAAGCCAGACTGTTTATTTTTTCAAACCATGCTCAGACTCGGACCTGCAGCATGTTACATCAGACACAAAATGCTGTGACGACACTTTTCTGTTTTCACTCTTTCTTCTTAGATTTTAATAATTTTTGCAGTGCGCACGCTGATTACAAATGGATCAGAAAAGTCTGCAAATTTACAACATGGAGTCGAAAAAAGAGTAAATTGTACAACCTTTACCTTTATCTTTGAAGTGGAGGTGATGATTATAGAAAAAAAAAAGCTTGTTGAGAGTCAAAATAGGCCAGAATAAATCTTAATCCAGTGACGGAGAGCTTTAAAACTGGAACACACGTCCTTGCATTACACACAGTTACAGAGCTGTAGGAACATAAATCAGGCTTTAAATTAATTAAATAAATCATCATAAATTGATGATAATAGGGTTCACTCAGTAGTTCAGCACAATTTGCCCCAAAATGGCACCATGTTCTCAGTTGATGCTACTCTTTTGAATAAAGGGACTTTATCAGGCACCATTTGACAAACTCCAGGTGGGCTGCCATGTGCCTTTAACTAAGGACTGACTTCCATCTGGCCGCTCTACTATCCAAGCCTGATTGGTGGATTGCTGCAGAGATGGTTGTCCTTCTGCATGGTTCTCTTCTCTCCACAGTGAAATGCTGGAGCTCTGACAGAGTGACCATCAGTTTCTTAGTCACCTTCCTGACTAATATCCTTCTCCCCCCAATCGTTCAGTTTAGATGGATGTCCAGCTCTAGGAAGAGTCCTGTTGGATCCAAACTTCTTATATTTATGGATGATGGAGGCCTCTGCTCATTGGGACCTTCAAAGCAGCAGATTTGTGCCTCAATCCTGTCATGGACATGCTTGGTTTAGCTCTGGCATGCACTGTCCACTGTGGGACCTTATATGTAGACAGATGTGTGCCTTTCCAAGTCATTTCCAATTCACTGAATTTATTCCTGGTGGACTCTAATTAAGTGGTAGAAGCATATCAAGGATGATCAGTGGATGCAAATGAGCTCAATTATTTATTTTTATTTATTTATTTATTTATTTATTTTGAAATTGGCAAAAATCTCCAAAAAGCAGAGAAGCTTGAATCTTCGACTGGACTGGGTTGCTTGACACGAGGACATTTCGCTTCAAATTGCAGAAGCTTCCTCAGCTAAAATTCTTGCTCTGGTGGTCTGACTTCTGTCTTGACTCTTGTAGAGAAGAATAATCAAGAAGTCACAAAAGCTGGAGTTTTAAACCTAACCAGACCCCTCCTACCGAGAGGCAGACTGCTATAGGCTAGTGACTAAACAATAGCTCTAATTAGCACATATTGTGCTCTAGTTAGCACCCTCCTAATGACAGGGCAGCTGTCCCTCCGAATGATGGGACGGACCCTCTCATGATGGCTCCCTTGACGACTCTGCTGATGACGTGAATGACCCATTACCATGAACAAAAGACTGAAACTGCTTTGACCTGAGTACCCCATTGTAAACAGGGGATAAAGCTTGTCTCAGACCCCCTCTCTGGTTAAGGCTGGGTTTCAAACGTTTCACAAAGAATGCCTCCTTGACCCCTCTCTCAAACCATTTCTTCTCTCTGGCTAATATTTTAACTTCCTTGTCCACAAAGGTGTGGTTAGTGTCTTTAAGGTGGAGATGAACTGCAGACTGAGGTCCACTGGTGCCCTCTCTGCGGTGCTGGTATAGCCTTTTGTGTAAAGGTTGCTTAGTCTCACCTATGTAGTGTTTGTTACAGTTTTCCTGACATCTGATAGAATACACTACATTACTCTGTTTGTAACTAGGGATCCTGTCCTTAGGGTGAACTAATTTCTGTCTCAAGGTGTTAACCGGTTTAAAGTAAACTGGGATTTTGTGCTGTCTGAAGATCCTCTGTAGTTTTTCCCCTACTCCTGCTAAATAAGGGATAGACACTCTTCTTCTTGTCTCCGTCTCCTGTCTATCTGGTCTCTTTGTTCTCTGGGATTTCTGCACTTTGTCCAGGGACCAACGTGGGTACCCACATACTGTGAGGGCTTTTCGGACAAGTTGTTGTTCTTTAGCCCTTCCCTCTGCAGTTAAAACTCCAGCTTTTGTGACTTCTTGATTATTCTTCTCTACAAGAGTCAAGACAGAAGTCAGACCACCAGAGCAAGAATTTTAGCTGAGGAAGCTTCTGCGATTTGAAGCGAAACGTCCTCGCATCAAGCAACCCAGTCCAGTCGAAGATTCAAGCCTCTCTACTATGGAAACCACCTGGACAACTGAGAGCTTACACAAAAACATCTCCAAAAAGCCCTTTTCCTGAATGTCATTATGGGGGATTATGTGTAAACATTTGAGGGAAAAAAGTGCATTTCATCCATTTTGAAATAAGGCTAGAAGATTACAAAAATGTGGAAAATGTGAAGCACTGTGAATAGTTTCTGGATGCACCGTAAGTATTTTAGGTGTTTTTTTTCTGTTGTTGTCTGGGTTTTTCTTTGTATGTTGAGAGATATCGAAAACGATCGACTGTTTTTACAGACAATAAAGTTTGCTGATTCTGATGCTCCCAATACACCAACCTCTGATTGCAGCCTAGACTGGGGGAGGCTATAAGGCTGTGTATTTGTCACTTTCTTGTGTTATCGGTGTGAATTTTAATGTACACGTACACAATGTATCATTGAATTTTGCTTGATAAAATCAATCGACCAATCAATCAATTAATCAATCAAGTCTCCTGAAATGGACTGATATGGGAAGTCACAGACTCTTGTCGGCTTCAAGTTATTATATCCGGGGATAAGCATCCCGATGACCCTCGTGGCCTGCAGACTTACTTCAATAATAATTAGATCCTATGCAAAATATAGTCACCACAACAGGACCAGTTACAGTGATCTGGTATAACTGTCACTTCATTCTAATGTTCACATCAAGCTAGGGTCTGACAGATGGGAGGTGGTGCACATATTAAATAAAGTCATAATAATGACCTTTGGGACACACACTCACACATCTTCAACCGCTTATCCACAATCAGGTCGCAGCGGGCTGGAGCCTATCCCAACAGTCAGTCCCAGCACGTGAGGAAGGGCCAAATAGAGACAAACAAACACATTCACACCCGTACACACACCTACAGACAATTTAGCTTTGGTAACACTTTACTTGAAGGTATAGTCATAATAGAGACATGACACAGTCATGAAGGTGTCAAAAATATTATGTTAATGTCATAAACATTTATTACTGCTGTCATTAAGTGTCATTCCGTTTTTATAATGACAAGTTGACATTTTTTGGGTTGTTTTGATTATAACAACTTGATTTTAATCAAAGTGACATGCATGACCAGAAGTTGTCTTTGGCCTTTTTGATCTTCGGTTGTATGCCAACTTGTCAACTTGTAATTCAAAAGTCCTGACTGACAAATCACCACACCCATGAGCCAGTTGATTAAACACACACATCAGGTGTGCAAACACATGATTGCTTTATTGTGGACACACCAATCAGGTTTGAGCACTACAAAAATGCAGGTGAGTTTGCCTGCTTTCAACCAAAATGGAAGAAGTCAGAGGAAGAAGAGTGAGGGTGAGGGGGGGATCCATGGAGCACGAGCAGTAGGTAGAGGTCGAGGAAGAGGAAGACCTGAAACAGGAGGAGAATATCCTCAAAGAAAAAGAGGACCAAATTTGTGAAATGAAATTCATGCAACACTAGTTGATCATGTCATCAACCATGGATTGAAGCTGAGAGAGGCTGGACTAAGAGTTCAGCAAAATCTTTGCAGATTTACAGTGGCATCTGTCGTAAGAACATTTTGACAAGAAAACAGGTAAAACAAAACAAAAATAATCAATCAAGAGTTACAGTAATCAGCTGCTTACTGTGTTATATGCACTATATCACCACTTTTGATACTCCTTCCTGTGTCATTTTACAGTAGCTTACATGTATTTTTTATTTTTTAATTTATTTTTTTTATATATAGGCTCGAGGGCTGAGAACAACAAGGAGGAAGGGGGCCCATATTCACACCAGAACAAGAGAGAGAGATCACAAACATGGTTTTGGTCAATAATTTTAATAATAAAATTTTCTGTTTGTTGAGCATGGATTTTTCAGAAAAATGAACTACATTGTTGCTGAAAATGTGTGCTGAAAAGTTAGCTGCTTCAGTGTCCCGAGGCTGTGAAACGCCAGCTCAGATTGCAGCTGAGGAGGACAGCTAAACAGAGATTCTGTCTGTTGAAAGGGAAAAAAATCCCCAGTAAAATCCTACGTGTGAGTATTGCTGATAATACATTCAGAAATTTATGGTTTATTTTACAGTTGAAAGGTTTTGTGTTTCCAAAAAGTTTGAAGTTTGCACAGCACAAAAACAGAGAGAGAGAGAAAGAGAGAGACAGAGGGAGAGAGAAAGTAAGCAAGAGAAAGAGAGCGAACAATGGAAAGAGACAGCAATTGAGAGACAGAAAGAGAGGGAGAAAGAGAACTTAATTTTTAATTTTTACTCTTAACACTTACTTTGACCATGTAAACATGTTTCCCATATCAAAAAAGCTCCATTGAAATTGAAAATTGTGAAGCAGAGACACAGAGAGACAGACAGACAGAGGGAGAGAAAGAGAGAGAGAGACAGACAGGCAGAGAGAGAGAGGGAGACAGACAGGCAGAGAGGGAGAGAGAGAGAGAGAGAGAGAAGAGAGACAGACAGAGAGAGAGAACTTAATTTTTACTGTTAACACTTGCTCTGACAATGTAAACATACTGAATTTCTCCCATATCAATAAAGCTCCACTGAAAATTGAGGAGAGACAGACAGACCGAGAGAGACAGACACATACACAGAGAGAGAGAGAGAGAGAGAGAGAGAGAGAGAGAGAGAGAGAGAGAGAGAGAGAGAGAGAGAGAGAAGAGTGCTGTCTTTTCTCTTTAAGTTTACAACCCCAATTCCAATGAAGTTGGGACATTGTGTAAAATGTAAATAAAAACAGAATACAATGATTTGCAAATCCTCTTCAACCTATATTCAATTGAATCCACCACAAAGACAAGATATTTAATGTTCAAACTGATAAACTTTATTGTTTCTGTGCAAAATATTTGCTCATTTTGAAATGATGCCTGCAACACATTTCAAAAAAGTTGGGACAGTGGTATGTTTACTGCTGTGTTACATCACCTTTCCTTCTAACAACACTCAATAAGCATTTGTGAACTGAGGACACTAATTATTGAAGCTTTGTAGGTGGAATTCTTTCCCATTCTTGCTTGATGTACGACTTCAGTTGTTCAACAGTCCGGGGTCTCCGTTGTTGTATTTTGCACTTCTTAATGCGCCACACATTTTCAGTGGGTGACAGGTCTGGACTGCAGGCAAGATGCTGCTTGGATGGCAGCATGTGTTGCTCCAAATCCTGGATGTACCTTTCAGCATTGATGGTGCCATCACAGATGTGTAAGTTGCCCATGCCATGAGCACTAAAACACCCCCATACCATCACAGATGCTGGCTTTTGAACTTTGCACTGGTAACAATCTGGATGGTCTTTTTCCTCTTTTATCTGGAGGACACGACGTCCATGATTTCCAAAAACAATTCAAAATGTGGACTCATGAGTCCACAGCACACTTTTCCACTCTGTGTCTGTCCATTTCAAATGAGCTCAGGCCCAGAGAAGGCGACAGCATTTTTGGATGTTGTTGATGTATGGCTTACACTTTGCATGGTAGCGTTTTATCTTGCACTTGTAGATGTAGCAACAAACTGTTTTAACTGACAATGGTTTTCTCAAGTGTTTCTGAGCCCACACGGTAAGATCCTTTACACAATGATGTTGGTTTTTAGTGCAGTGTCGCCTGAGGGATACAAGGTCATGGGCATTCAATGTTGGTTTTTGGCCTTGCCGCTTACGTGTATACAGGGGTGCCCAAGTTCGGTCCTTGAGATCTACCTTCCTGACACTCTTAGTTGTCTCCGTGCTCCAACACACCTGAATCAAATGAAAGGCTCATTAAAAGCCTGCTAACTAGTGTTTCACTGGATTCAGGTATGTTGGAGCAGGGAGACAACTAAGAGTGTCAGGAAGGTAGATCTCGAGGACCGAACTTGGGCAGCCCCGGTGTAGAAAGTTATCCAGATTCTCTGAATCTTCTCATTATATTATGGACTGTAGATGATGGAATCCCTAAATTCCTTGCTATTGAATGTTGAGAAACATTGTTCTTAAACTGTTGGACTACATTTTTCATGCACTTGTTCACAAAGTGGTGATCCTCGCCCCATCTTTGCTTGTGAACAGCTGAACCTTTTGGGGATGCTCCTTTTATACCCAATCATGACACTCACAATTAGTGTCCTCAGTTCCCAAATGCTTATTGAGTGTTGTTAGAAGGAAAGGTGATGTAACACAATGGTAAACATACCACTATCCCAGCTTTTCTGCAATGTGTTGCAGGCATTCATTTCAAAGTAAACAAATATTTGCACAAAAACAATAAAGATTATCAGTTTAAACATTAAATATCTTGCTTTTGTGGTGTATTAAATTGAATATAGGTTGACGAGGATTTGCAAATCATCATATTCTGTTTTATTTACATTTCACTCAAAGTCCCAACTTCATTGGAATTAGGGTTGTATAAAAATAAGGCTATAAAAGTCCATTCATTCTTTCACCAAAACATCAAATCTAGGCTTTCATCTTAGATACACCTTCTGGCAAATTATAGCTGAACTTTCAGGTCTCCATTTTAAGAAAATCCTCATATAAAATCAACAATAATGATAATAATAATAATAATATTAAAGCAAACAGAGCTCTGGTGTTGGATCGGAAAGGTATCAGTATCAGCAGATATCCAAATTCAGGTATCTGGTATTCAGGTTTTGTGGATCGGTGCATCCCTAATTGTGATGTTACAGACTGCACACATAATGGTTTTTATGTGCAAATTTACTGTATACTCAACCTGTCCTCAACTACACAATCTTGTCTTTCGCTGTATTTCAGAGAGTTTTACAGATGGATGCTGAGGAAATCCCATGAATCCCATGACATCACATGAATTCACGTACATAGATGAGGCAGGGTTTAACCTCAGTAAAGCAAGAAGGAGAAGCAGAAATATCATTGGCCACAGGGCTATAATTAATGCCCCAGGGCAACGTGGGGGGAAACATCACCCTTTGAGCTGCCATTTCACAGAATGGGGTCCGCCACCATTATGCCAATATGGACACTTACAACATAGATCACATTCTCACATTTTTGGACCAATTGCACAACCTCATCACAATAATTACTGTAACCAAATGTACCACATGCAACACATTGTCATCTGGAACAATGTGTCATGCTCTGGTACAGAACTGGTTTCAACACCATCCACAGTTTACAGTACTGTACCTTCCACCACATTCTCCATTTCTATACTTCATCAGAGCTTTTTTTTCTAAGCATGGCGATGGAAGGTTTATGATCTCCGGCCCCAGGCTCAGGCGGCCCTCCTTCAGGCCATGGAAGAGGCTTGTGACCAAATCGCCACCGCCACTGTGCAAGGATGGATCCATCATTCATGACGGTTCTTCCCACGTTGTCTTACCAGTGAGGATATTGCCTGCGATGTTGATGAAATTCTCTGGCCAGATCCAGGAAGGCGAAGAGATGTGTAGTATTTAATTTATTTTATTCAGATTTCTTTTTGTTTTCTTCATTTACTTTACAGTACTTTTAACCTGTACTGGTGGTACAGTATTTTTATTTGTCCATTTTCTGGGCTTACGATGTTGGGACATGTTTTGTTGTGTTTGCCTAGGCTGACTGATTTTGGTTATATAAAGAGAAATAAAATCTTGTCTTCAATAGTCTGCAGCATTGAGCTTGTGTTGTGTTTGGTGAATTAACCATGTTGTATATTTGGACTTTCTCTGTGTACTTCACTTTAAGTAATCTAATCTCTGAGAGGTAGAATTGCTAAAGGTGTTTTAAGTTAAACACAGCAGTGTGTAACTAGTTCAAACAGAATTAAGGGCCCCTTCACACATACGATGAAAGACATAGAAACTGCAAGACAATCCGCAAACCAAAAACTAAATGTGAAAGCACGAAACATTCCACCTGCTGTCAGGAGGCACGGACATTCGGACAGGTGTGCATGAAACTGTCGGTTTCATGCCCACTCATGTTTACAGGCATAAACACAGTGCGAACATGTGGAAAGTCACATACACAGCAGCGGAGGGAAGAATAAGAAATATATTATATATATATATTATATATATATATATATATATATATTATATATATATATATATATATATATATATATATATATATATACGAGGGCTGTCAATAAAGTATAGGTCCTTTTTATTTTTTTCAAAAACTATATGGATTTCATTCATATGTTTTTACGTCAGACATGCTTGAACCCTCGTGCACATGCGTGAGTTTTTCCACGCCTGTCGGTGATGTCATTCGCCTGTGAGCACTCCTTGTGGGAGGAGTCGTCCAGCCCCTCATCGTAATTCCTTTGTCTGAGAAGTTACTGAGAGACTGGCGCTTTGTTTGATCAAAATTTTTTCTAAACCTGTGAGACACATCGAAGTGGACACGGTTCGAAAAATTAAGCTGGTTTTCGGTGAAAATTTTAACGGCTGATGAGAGATTTTGAGGTGATACTGTCGCTTTAAGGACTTCCCATGGAGCGAGACGTTGCGCAGCGGTCCCAGGCGCCATCGTCAGCCTGTTTCAAGCTGAAAACCTCCACATTTCAGTCTTTATTGATCCAGGACGTCATGAGAGAACAGAGAAGTTTCAGAAGAAGTCGGTTTCAGCATTTTATCCGGATATTCCACTGTTAAAGGAGATTTTTTTAATGAAAGACGTGCGGACGGTGCGGACACAGCTGGCGCGGTGCGGCAGCACAGGAAAAACACCTCCGTGTTGATAACCATTTGTAAAATCCAGGCGGCTTTTGATGGCTTTCAGTGGAGTGAGTATATGAGAAATTGTTTAACAGCTGGACATGATCCAACTTGTCCTTAAGGCTTCCAACAGAGGTGTCTTTTCCTGTGGCGGAGTGTCGCGGCGACTGCGAGCTGACCCTGCAATCCGCCAGCACGTCTTTCATTAAAAAAATCTCCTTTAACAGTGGAATATCCGGATAAAATGCTGAAACCGACTTCTTCTGAAACTTCTCTGTTCTCTCACGACGTCCTGGATCAATAGAGCCTGAAATGTGGAGGTTTTCAGCTTGAAACAGGCTGTCGACGGCACCTGGGACCGCTGCGCGACGTCTCGCTCCATGGGAAGTCCTTAAAGCGACAGTATCACCTCAAAATCTCTCATCAGCTGTTAAAATTTTCACAGAAAACCAGCTTAATTTTTCGAACCGTGTCCACTTCGATGTGTCTCACAGGTTTAGAAAAAATTTTGATCAAACAAAGCGCCAGTCTCTCAGCAACTTCTCAGACAAAGGAATTCCAATGAGGGGCTGGACGACTCCTCCCACAAGGAGTGCTCAAAGGCGAATGACGTCACCGACAGGCATGGAAAAACTCACGCATGCGCACAAGGGTTCAAGCATGTCTGACGTAAAAACATATGAATGAAATCCATATAGTTTTTGAAAAAAATAAAAAGGACCTATACTTTATTGACAGACCTCCTATATATACATGAGGTCTGTTAGAAAAGTAACGGACCTTTTTATTTTTTGCAATAACCTTATGGATTTGAATCGCGTGTGATTGCATCATCCAAGCTTGAACCTTCGTGCGCATGTGTGAGTTTTTTCATGCCTGTCGGTTGCATCATTC